>NC_092267.1:10366220-10611220 GCF_036320965.1 Panulirus ornatus | reverse complement strand
CCTTTGGTTGTCAACACCACTCGTCACCTGGTGCTAGACGCCTTACCCTGCCAACACCACTTATCACCTGGTTTTGGACTCGATCCTGCCAACATCACTCATCACCTGATGTTGGCCTTCTGACCCTGCCAACACCACTCGTCACCTAGGCTAGCCGACCCTTCCAACACCACTCGTAGGCCAGCCGACCCTGCCAACACCACTCGTAGGCTAGCAGACCCTGCCTACACCACTCGCAAGTCAGCCGACCCTGCCATCATCACTCGTAGGCCAGCCGACCCTGCCAACAACACTCGTAGGCAAGCCGACCCTACCTACACCACTCGTAGGCCAGCCGACCCTGCTTACACCACTCGTAAGCCAGCCGACCCTGCCAACACCACTCGTAAGCCAGCCGACCCTGCCAACACCACTCGTAGGCCAGCCGACCCTGCCTTCACCACTCGTAGGCCAGCCGACCCTGCCTACACCACTCGTAGGCCAGCCGACCCTGCCAACACCACTCGGTGGCAAGCCGACCCTGCCTTCACCACTCGTAGGCCAGCCGACCCTGCCTACACCACTCGTAAGCCAGCCGACCCTGCCAATACCACTCGTAGGCCAGCCGACCCTGCCTTCACCACTCGTAGGCCAGCCGACCCTGCCTACACCACTCGTAAGCCAGACGACCCTGCCAACACCACTCGGTGGCAAGCCGACCCTGCCAACACCACTCGCAGGCCAGGCGACCCTGCCAACACCACTCGTAAGCCAGCCGACCCTACCAGCACCACTCGTAGGCCAGCCGACCCTGCCAACACCACTCGTAGGCCAGCCATCCCTGCCTACACCCCTCGTCCTTGGAAATGGTATCTGCTGGAGTCTCAGCTTCTGTGTGAAGAGACATTTTTACTTCAGATTATTTTTGAGAGAAAGAGAGAGAGAGAGAGAGAGAGAGAGAGAGAGAGAGAGAGAGAGAGAGAGAGAGAGAGAGAGTTACTGACCATGTCCCTCATGGAACTGCTCTTATGATGACCTATACCTCGTTCTTAAGTTCAATTCACAAACAATTGTTGCGCTATATCGAGACATGTTGGTGCAGGTGTGACTTGCAGTTGCTCATTTTTCAATATAATGGATAAGATATGGTCTACTGATACACCAGACGAACTTGGAGTAGGTTCATTAATGTGATCTCAGGTTCATATGAAGATCCAAGTAAGGATAGATATGGATGACTTTAGTTCTTGTGTATGTAGGGAAGCTCTGGAGACTAACATGAAGGTTGGCTGATGCCTGAGCCATGACCAGTGGGATACGTACGTTGGCTGGGAACATGACGTTAAGGGATACGTTACAAGCGTTGGCTGTTATCAGTAGATCCATCCAGTTGACTTAAGCCTTGTACCCGAAGAGCAAAGCTTCTTTTCATAACTTGTATCGCAAGTATTCTTAACTTGTACCGATAGTTCTCATAACTTGCTGTGAAATATCACCAAAGCGTCCGTGGGGCTAAGTTGAGAAAAGACTTGAGTACTTCAGTATTAGTGAAGGTTGTCAAGTTTTATCATCAGCTGAACCTGAAGCTTAACTTGGCCACCAGAGACTTAGTACTGGTGACCAAGTATCAAGTCACTCGTTAAGTTGGAAGGTCAAAGTTAGGATCAAGTTACCACTACTTTCTTCTTAAGTTACCACCGCTTTCTTCTCGTTCCAGCCTCGTCGCCCATGTCGTCCAGGAACTTTCCTCCGTCGTTCTGGAACAGCAACTACCAGGTGCCGTCGTCGTCGTCCTCGTCGTCCTCGTCGCGGCCGCCGAGTCTGGCCGGTCACCTGGGGGCATCACCAGCTGACCTGTATGACCCCTACCACGGTGGGCTCCACCCCCTCCAACCCCCAGCACCAGACCACTGGGCAGCCTACTCCTTATCTTCCCAGGTGAGGCACCCTCCCACGCTCTGCATGTCAACACACACTTATATTTAACGCTCATACTCACACGCCCAAGTACTCACTAACTCTTGATTCCATGCCTTAATGAACACATTCTGTCGTCTTTTCTCTTGAATACTCATATACCGTAAAAGTCTTCAAAGATAACTTCGTCTACCACCACCATTACTACCACCACTACTACTACTACTACTACTACTACCACTAGTGATGAAAGATACTGTTCCACAGGCGTACGGTCACCGCAGCGTGGCTCACGACGTGTACCAGGCAGCCATGTCATCAGTGCCATCCACGTCGAGGCCGTACCACCAGTACTCCTCACTCTCCCTACAGCCACACCTGGCCAGGCTGCCAGGAGTCACGGCCGTTGGTACACAGGTAGGCCTAGCTCATCCCCAACCCTTGACCATACTCACTCCCGCCTGACCTGACCCATGACCTAATCCAGCACTCAGTGCTACCTAATCTTGACCCATGATATAACCCAACACTCACTACTACCTACCTTGACACTCCATTCACACCTCATTAACAGGATACTTACTTTACTCATTCTATCACAGACCTGCATCTTTACCAGTTTACTTGACCTAGACCTACTTTGCGACCTGGATATCTGATGCTCTCACCCTGCTTAGCTGAACAGCCACTGACCTGGCTGCCTGCTGAAAACTGAATGTACCCACTGGTGTTCTTAATGACCTGAAATTGACGTTTATCTGATCAGACTCCGTGTCTGCTGACCAGACTCTGGTTGCTGACTTGGTTCACTGGGTGCTGATGTGACAAAATCATCATGATTCACTTTCTCTTGACATGACTGTAAATGTCGACATGACTCCCTAGCAACTGAAATGACTCTGTCAGGTGGAAGGCAATAGCTTCAACAGTTTATGAGTTGTTGATGTTCACAATGTTAATCTTTAATCCATTTGTTATCAAACCAAGACGTTTTGTGGACTGCCACCAACCTGCACCATAGATGGCTCATTTATCGAACCATTAATCAAGACCAGGTGAATCTGGTGAAGTTTATCTTTTGCTTCTATTTCAGTTGCTGTCAATCTCATTTGTCAAAGTAATGTTATTTAGCATTAGAAAGCTTGAGCAAAATATACTGTGTAATAACAAAATTAAGGCTGGTTATTTTACGAGATCTGGGCTTGAAAGTTGTTCTCATTTCATCTGTACAATCCATGGGTTAAGAAATAAGGACCTGGACACCTTATTTCGTAAACCATGAAGACAACCTTCCACCCTCCACACCTCAGCTCATCTGACATCTGATATATTCACAGATGAAGATGTTCAAGTCAGAGTCACGGGTCCTGCACCCCATCACTTTAGTATGTCTGACATTTGATGCGTTCACAGATGGGGATGTCCAAGCCAGAGGCGTGGGGAGCAAGGTATCATGAGGCCTTCACGAGCCCAGACTTTACACACAGCTTGGAGACCAACTACTCAGCGCCACACTACCCCAATGTACCAGGTCAGTATAGATCAAAACAGGTACACTTGTGTACATGAGTAAACACAATCAACAGTCATTGTGGGTCATCATATGTCTAATCAAGCTAAAATAGGTCAGCACAATTCTGTCATTGTCAGCAAAGAAAGCAGTTTATATCCACAGAGGTTAATATATGTTTGCAGGTCAACACAGGTCACCATGCCAAGGGTGTAGGAATCATCACCTACTTCAAGTTATTCTCGCTTCTAAGACATCATTAATTAATCTTTATATTGTTACCAGTAATCATTGTTTACAACCTGACTGTTATACATGTGCAAAAAAAATATTCTATTAATATTTGCAGATTTGATCTGCTTATTTTTTATACATAAGTGCTGCTTTTCCGCGTAAGAGAAGTAGCACCAGGAAAAAAAGAATGGCCCATCCACTCTTATACACATATATAGACATAAACGTCCATATATGTACATACACAGATATATATATATATATATATATATATATATATATATATATATATATATATATATATATTTATTTATTTGTTTTGCTTTGTCGCTGTCTCCCGCGTTAGCGAGGTAGCGCAAAGAAACAGACGAAAGAATGGCCCAACCCGCCCACATACACATGTATATACATACATGTCCACCCATGCACAATATACATACCTATACATCTCAATGTACACATATATATACACACACAGACATATACATATATACACATGTATATAATTCATACTATCTGCCTTTATTTGTTCCCATCGCCACCTCGCCACACATGGAATAACAACCCCCTCCCCCCCTCATGTGTGCGAGGTAGCGCTAGGAAAAACACCAAAGGCCCCATTCGTTCACACTCAGTCTCTAGCTGTCATGTAATAATGCACCGAAACCACAGCTCCCTTTCCACATCCAGGCCCCACACAACTTTCCATGGTTTACCCCAGACGCTTCACATGCCCTGGTTCAATCCATTGACAGCACGTCGACCCCGGTATACCACATCGTTCCAATTCACTCTATTCCTTGCACGCCTTTCACCCTCCTGCATGTTCAGGCCCCGATCACTCAAAATCTTTTTCACTCCATCTTTCCACCTCCAATTTGGTCTCCCACTTCTCGTTCCCTCCACCTCTGACACATATATCCTCTTGGTCAATCTTTCCCCACTCATTCTCTCCATGTGACCAAACCATTTCAAAACACCCTCTTCTGCTCTCTCAACCACGCTCTTTTTATTTCCACACATCTCTCTCACCCTTACATTACTTACTCGATCAAACCACCTCACACCACATATTGTCCTCAAACATCTCATTTCCAGCACATCCACCCTCCTGCGCACAACTCTATCCATAGCCCACGCCTCGCAACCATACAACATTGTTGGAACCACTATTCCTTCAAACATACCCATTTTTGCTTTCCGAGATAATGTTCTCGACTTCCAAACATTCTTCAAGGCTCCCAGAATTTTCGCCCCCTCCTCCACCCTATGATTCACTTCCGCTTCCATGGCTCCATCCGCTGCCAGATCCACTCCCAGATATCTAAAACACTTCACTTCCTCCAGCTTTTCTCCATTCAAACTTACCTCCCAATTGACTTGACCCTCAACCCTACTGTACCTAATAACCTTGCTCTTATTCACATTTACTCTTAACTTTCTTCTTTCACACAATTTACCAAACTCAGTCACCAGCTTCTGCAGTTTCTCTCATGAATCAGCCACCAGCGCTGTATCATCAGCGAACAACAACTGACTCACTTCCCAAGCTCTCTCATCCACAACAGACTTCATACTTGCCCCTCTTTCCAAAACTCTTGCATTCACCTCCCTAACAACCCCATCCATAAACAAATTAAACAACCATGGAGACATCACACACCCCTGCCGCAAACCTACATTCACTGAGAACCAATCACTTTCCTCTCTTCCTACACGTACACATGCCTTACATCCTCGATAAAAACTTTTCACTGCTTCTAACAACTTGCCTCCCACACTATATATTCTTAATACCTTCCACAGAGCATCTCTATCAACTCTATCATATGCCTTCTCCAGATCCATAAATGCTACATACAAATCCATTTGTTTTTCTAAGTATTTCTCGCATATATTCTTTAAAGCAAACACCTGATCCACACATCCTCTACCACTTCTGAAACCACACTGCTCTTCCCCAATCTGATGCTCTCTACATGCCTTCACCCTCTCAATCAATACCCTCCCATATAATTTACCAGGAATACTCAACAAACTTATACCTCTGTAATTTGAGCACTCACTCTTATCCCCTTTGTCTTTGTACAAAGGCACTATGCAAGCATTCCGCCAATCCTCAGGCACCTCACTATGAATCATACATACATTAAATAACCTTACCAACCAGTTAACAATACAGTCACCACCTTTTTTAATAAATTCCACTGCAATGCCATCCAAACCTGCTGCTTTGCCGGCTTTCATCTTCCGTAAAGCTTTTGCTACCTCTTCTTTATTTACCAAATCATTTTCCCTAACCCTCTCACTTTGCACACCACCTCGACCAAGACACCCCACATCTGCCACTCTATCATCAAACACATTCAACAAACCTTCAAAATACTCACTCCATCTCCTTCTCACATCACCACTCCTTGTTATCACCTCCCCATTTGCCCCCTTCACTGAAGTTCCCATTTGCTCTCTTGTCTTACGCACTTTATTTACCTCCTTCCAAAACATCTTTTTATTCTCCCTGAAATTTAATGATACTCTCTCGCCCCAACTCTCATTTGCCCTCTTTTTCACCTCTTGCACCTTTCTCTTGACCTCCTGCCTCTTTCTTTTATACCTCCCCCATATATATATATATATATATATATATATATATATATATATATATATATATATATATTATATATATATACATATTTAATATCTTTCTTTCTTTCATACTATTCGCCATTTCCCGCGTTAGCAAGGTAGCGTTAAGAACAGCGGACTGGGCCTCTGAGAGAATATCCTCACCTGGCCTCGTTCTCTGTTCCTCTTTTGGAAAAATTAAAAAAAAAAAACGAGAGGGGAGGATTTCCAGCTCCCCGCTCCCTCCCCTTTTAGTCGCCTTCTACGACACGCAAGGAATACGTGGGAAGAGGGTGTTTTGAAATGGTTTGGTCACATGGAGAGAATGAGTGGGTAATGATTGACCAAGAGGATATATGTGTCAGAGGTGGAGGGAACGAGGAGAAGTGGGAGACCAAATTGGAGGTGAAAAGATGGAGTGAAAAAGATTTTGAGTGATCGGGGCCTGAACATGCAGGAGGGTGAAAGGCGTGCAAGGAATAGAGTGAATTGGCGACGGAAATGAATAAGGGAAGAGAGTATGAATTATGTACATGTGTATATATGTATATGTCTGTGTGTGTATATATATGTATACGTTGAGATAGGTATGTATATGTGCGTGTGTGGACGTGTATGTATATACATGTGTATGTGGGTGGGTTGGGCCATTCTTTCGTCTGTTTCCTTGCTCTACCTCGCTAACGCGGGAGACAGCGACAAAGTATAATAAATAAATAAATACATATTATTCTATTTGCCATTTCCCACATTAGCGAGGTAGCGTTAAGAACAGAGGACTGAGCTTTTGAGGGAATATCCTCACTTGGCCCCCTTCTCTGTTCCATCTTTTAGAAAATTGAAAACGAAAGAGGAGGATTTCCAGCCCCCCTGCTCCCTTCCCTTTCAGTTGCCTTCTACGACACGCAGGGAATACGTGGAAAGTATTCTTTCTTCCCTACCCCCAGGGATGATATATATAAGGGATAGGGTAGAAAGAATACTTCCCATGTATTCCTTGCGTGTTGTAAAAGGCGACTAAAAGGGGAGGGAGTGTGGGGCTAGAAATCCTCCCCTCTCGTTTTTGATTTTCCAAAGAAGGAACAGAGAAGGCCAAGTGAGGATATTCCATTTGGAGCTGAGCAAAATCATCATGTCAATGACCTGGAACACTGCAGCTACTTCAAACGATAATAAACAGTTTCTTTTCCTCAGTATCTGTCTCTAGAATCGCAAAATTTCATAACATGCGGGCTCAGTCCTCTGTTCTTAATGATACCTCGCTAGTGCAGGAAATGGCGAATATATATATATATATATATGTATATATATATATATATATATATATATATATATATATATATATATATATATATATATACATATATATATATAGGTACAGTAGGGTTGAGGGTCAAGTCAATTGGGAGGTGAGTTTGAATGGAGAAAAACTGGAGGAAGTGAAGTGTTTTAGATATCTGGGAGTGGATCTGGCAGCGGATGGAACCATGGAAGCGGAAGTGGATCATAGGGTGGGGGAGGGGGCGAAAATTCTGGGAGCCTTGAAGAATGTGTGGAAGTCGAGAACATTATCTCGGAAAGCAAAAATGGGTATGTTTGAAGGAATAGTGGTTCCAACAATGTTATATGGTTGTGAAGCATGGGCTATAGATAGAGTTGTGCGGAGGAGGGTGGATGTGCTGGAAATGAGATGTTTGAGGACAATATGTGGTGTGAGGTGGTTTGATCGAGTAAGTAATGTAAGGGTAAGAGAGATGTGTGGAAATAAAAAGAGTGTGGTTGAGAGAGCAGAAGAGGGTGTTTTGAAATGGTTTGGGCACATGTAGAGAATGAGTGAGGAAAGATTGACCAAGAGGATATATGTGTCGGAGGTGGAGGGAACGAGGAGAAGTGGGAGACCAAATTGGAGGTGGAAAGATGGAGTGAAAAAGAATCTGAGTGATCGGGGCCTGAACATGCAGGAGGGTGAAAGGCGTGCAAGGAATAGAGTGAATTGGAATGATATGGTATACCTGGGTCGACGTGCTGTCAATGGATTGAACCAGGGGATGTGAAGAGTCTGGGGTAAACCATGGAAAGTTGTGTGGGGCCTGGATGTGGAAAGGCAGCTTCGGTTTCGGTGCATTATTACATGACAGCTAGAGACTGAGTCTGAACGAATGCGGCCTTTGTTGTCTTTTCCTAGCGCTACCTTGCGCACATGAGGGGGTAGGGGGTTGTTATTTCATGTGTGACAGGGTGGCGATGGGAATGAATAAAGGCAGACAGTATGTATTATGTACATGTGTATATATGTATATGTCTGTGTGTGTGTATATATATGTATACATTGAGATGTATAGGTATGTATATTTGCGTGTGTGGACGAGTGGGTATATACATGTGTATGTGGGTGGGTTGGGCCATTCTTTCGTCTGTTTTCTTGCGCTACCTCGCTAACACGGGAGACAGCGACAAAGCAAAATGAATAAATGAATAAATAAATAAATCTTTCTTTCTTTTTTCATACTATTCGCCATTTCCCGCATTAGCGAGGTAGCGTTAAGAACAGAGGACTGGGCCTTTGAGGGAACATCCTCACCTGGCCCCCCTTCTCTGTTCCTTCTTTTGGAAAAAAAAAAAAAATGAGAGGGGAGGATTTCCAGCCACCCGCTCCCTCCCCTTTTAGTCGCCTTCTACGACACACAGGGAATACGTGGGAAGTATTCTTTCTCCCCTATCCCCAGGGATAAAATAAATAAATATATAGGGGAGGGAGCGGGGGTCTGGAAATCCTCCCCTCTCGGTTTTTTTTTTTTAATTTTCCAAAAGAAGGAACAGAGAATTGGGCCAGGTGAGGGTATTCCCTCAAAGGCCCAGTCCTCTGTTCTTAACGCTACCTCGCTAATGCGGGAAACGGCAAATAGTTTGAAAGAAAGAAGATATATATATATATATATATATATATATATATATATATATATATATATATATATATATATAGGGGATTAAGAGTACTTCCCACGTATTCCCTGCGTGTCGTAGAAGGCGACTAACAGGGAAGGGAGCGGGGGGCTGGAAATCCTCCCCTCTTTTTTTTTTTTTCCAAAACAAGGAACAGAGGAGGCCAGGTGAGGATATTCCAAAAAAGGCCCAGTCCTCTGTTCTTAACGCTACCTCGCTAACGCGGGAAATGGCGAATAGTTAAAAAAAAATATATATATATATATATATATATATATATATATATATATATATATATATCCCTGGGGATAGGGGAGAAGGAATACTTCCCACGTATTCCCTGCGTGTCGTAGAAGGCGACTAAAATGAGAGGGAGCGGGTGGCTGGAAATCCTCCCATCTCGTTTTTGTCAATTTTCCAAAAGAAGGAACAAAGAAAGGGGCCAGGTGAGGGTATTCCCTTAAGGGCCCAGTCGTCTGTTCTTAACGCTACCTCGCTGACGTGGGAAATGGCGAATAGTATGAAAGAAAAGAAAGATATATATATGGTTGTTTAATTTGTTTATTGATGGGGTTGTTAGGGAGGTGAATGCAAGAGTTTTGGAAAGAGGGGCAAGTATGAAGCCTGTTGGGGATGAGAGAGCTCGGGAAGTGAGTCAGTTGTTGTTCGCTGATGATACAGCGCTGGTGGCTGATTCATGTGAGAAACTGCAGAAGCTGGTGACTGAGTTTGGTAAAGTGTGTGAAAGAAGAAAGAGTAAATGTGAATAAGAGCAAGGTTATTAGGTACAGTAGGGTTGAGGGTCAAGTCAATTGGGAGGTGAGTTTGAATGGAGAAAAACTGGAGGAAGTGAAGTGTTTTAGATATCTGGGAGTGGATCTGGCAGCGGATGGAACCATAGAAGCGGAAGTGGATCATAGGGTGGGGGAGGGGGCGAAAATTCTGGGAGCCTTGAAGAATGTGTGGAAGTCGAGAACATTATCTCGGAAAGCAAAAATGGGTATGTTTGAAGGAATAGTGGTTCCAACAATGTTGTATGGTTGCGAGGCGTGGGCTATGGATAGAGTTGTGCGCAGGAGGATGGATGTGCTGGAAATGAGATGTTTGAGGACAATGTGTGGTGTGAGATGGTTTGATCGAGTAAGTAACGTAAGGGTAAGAGAGATGTGTGGAAATAAAAAGAGCGTGGTTGAGAGAGCAGAATAGGGTGTTTTGAAATGGTTTGGGCACATGGAGAGAATGAGTGAGGAAAGATTGACCAAGAGGATATATGTGTCGGAGGTGGAGGGAACGAGGAGAAGAGGGAGACCAAATTGGAGGTGGAAAGATGGAGTGAAAAAGATTTTGTGTGATCGGGGCCTGAACATGCAGGAGGGTGAAAGGAGGGCAAGGAATAGAGTGAATTGGAGCGATGTGGTATACCGGGGTTGACGTGCTGTCAGTGGATTGAATCGGGGCATGTGAAGCGTCTGGGGTAAACCATGGAAAGCTGTGTAGGTATGTATATTTGCGTGTGTGGACGTATGTATATACATGTGTATGGGGGTGGGTTGGGCTATTTCTTTCGTCTGTTTCCTTGCGCTACCTCGCAAACGCGGGAGACAGCGACAAAGCAAAAAAAAAAAGAAAAATATATATATATATATATATATATATATATATATATATATATATATATATGTATATATATATATATATATATATATATATATATATATATATATATATATATATATTATCCCTGGGGATAGGGGAGAAAGAATACCTCCCACGTATTCCCTGCGTGTCGTAGAAGGCAACTAAAAGGGGAGGGAGCGGGTGGCTGGAAATCCTCCCCTTTCGTTTTTTTTTTAAATTTCCAAAAGAAGGAACAGAGAAGGGGGGCCAGGTGAGGATTTTCCCTCTAAGGCCCAGTCCTCTGTTCTTAGCGCTACCTCGCAAACGCGGGAAATGGCGAATAGTATAAAAAAAAATAATATATATATATATATATATATATATATATATATATATATATATATATATATATATATATATATATATATATATATACTTTTTTCATACTATTCGCCATTTCCCACATTAGCGAGGTAGCATTAAGAACAAAGGACTGGGCCTTTGAGGGACTATCCTCAACTGGCCCCCTTCTCTGTTCCTTCTTTTGGAAAATTAAAAAAAAGAGATTGGAGGATTTCCAGCCACCCCTTCCCTCCCCTTTTAGTTGCTTTCTACAACATGCAGGGAATACGTGGGAATTATTCTTTCTCCCCCTATCCCCAGGGGGTACATACATGTGTATGTGGGTGGTTTGGGCCATTCTTTCGTCTGTTTCCTTGCCCTACCTCGCTAACGCGGGAGACAGCGACAAAGCAAAATAAATAATAAACAAATAAATATATATGGGGATGAGAGAGCTTGGGAAGTGAGTCAGTTGTTGCTCGATGATGATACAGCGCTGGTGGCTGATTCATGTGAGAAACTGCAGAAGCTGGTGACTGAGTTTGATAAAGTGTGTGAAAGAAGAAAGTTATGAGTAAATGTGAATAAGAGCAAGGTTATTGGGTACAGTAGGGTTGAGGGTCAAGTCATTTGGGAGGTAAGTTTGAATGGAGAAAAACTGGAGGAAGTAAAGTGTTTTAGATATCTGGGAGTGGATCTGGCAGCGGATGGAACTATGGAAGCGGAAGTGAATCATAGGGTGGGGGAGGGGGCGAAAATCCTGGGAGCCTTGAAGAATGTGTGGAAGTCGAGAACATTATCTCGGAAAGCAAAAATGGCTATGTTTGAAGGAATAGTGGTTCCAACAATGTTGTGTGGTTGCAAGGCGTGGGCTATGGATAGAGTTGTGCGCAGGAGGGTGGATGTGCTGGAAATGAGATGTTTGAGGACAATATGTGGTGTGAGATGGTTTGATCGAGCAAGTAATGTAAGGGTACGAGAGATGTGTGGAAATAAAAAGAGCGTGGTTGAGAGAGCAGAAGAGGGTGTTTTAAAATGGTTTGGGCACATGGAGAGAATGAGTGAGGAAAGATTGACCAAGAGGATATATGTGTCAGAGGTGGAGGGAACGAGGAGAATTGGGAGACCAAATTGGAGGTGGAAAGATGGGGTGAAAAAGATTTTGAATGATCGGGGTCTGAACATGCAGGAGGGTGAAAGGTGGGCAAGGAATAGAGTGAATTGGATCGATGTGGTATACCGTGGTCGACGTGCTGTCAATGGATTGAATCAGGGCATGTGAAGCATCTGGGGTAAACCATGGAAAGTTGTGTGGGGCCTGGATGTGGAAATGGAGCTGTGGTTTCGGGCATTATTGCATGACAGCCAGAGACTGAGTGTGAACGAATGGGGCCTTTGTTGTCTTTTCCTAGCGCTACCTCGCACACATGAGGGGGAGGAGGATGTTATTCCATGTGTGGCGAGGTGGCGATGGAAATAAATAAAGGCAGACAGTGTGAATTGTGTGCATGTGAATATATGTATGTGTCTGTGTGTGTATATATATGTGTACATTGAGATGTATAGGTATGTATATTTGCGTGTGTGGACGTGTATGTATATACATGTGTATGGGGGTGGGTTGGTCCATTTCTTTCGTCTGTTTCCTAGCGCTACGTCGTAAACGCGGGAGACAGCGACAAAGCAAAATAAATATATAAATATTTATTTATTCATTTATCTATTATACTTTATCGTTGTCTCCCACATTAGCGAGGTCTAGTTTACACCTGACATACTGCCCATACATACTTCAACTAAACACACAACTCTTGCATGTTATGCGTGGAATATATCATTCATGTATTAGCTACAGGACATATTACTCTTTTATACATACCTCCATATACCGCTTTTGCATTTTTGGCATTTTGGTGTTTCATTGCAGGTTTGGAGACAGGAGTGCCACAGGAAGGGGCTAAGGACCTCTACTGGTTTTAAGACACATCTTGACATTGGGAAGGAGTGGCAAGTATTGTATGTGAGGTGACCTGTTCATATTGTATGCCACCAGTCATGCACATTAACATGTCACAGAAACTCTTGTACCAATTCTCTGGGATACTTAGCTGCTGTGGAGGCAGTATTTGCCAAAAACAATGTAAATAGAGATACAATAACTGACCAGTGTGTTATATACAGCTATCTAGATGGAGATAATTATCTTTTATTTAGACCTGAAAATGTTGGTTTAATCCAAGACTGTGGACTTAATAACAGTGTTGTGGCATTGTAAATCATGCCATGAATGTGGCTCAGCCTTACATTTTTGTCAGGAATTAATGAGGAACAATGTACAGTATCTTGACAAGCGAAGAGTTAACCCAATCATACAAAGGTGCTAAAGTGGTGTCAAATATGCAATGATCACATGTTTTCTATATTTTTGTTGAACACAATGAATGTACAAATTGGAATTTTTATTCAACATGCTAATGCTTTAATGTATTTTATTAGGTTAATTGTACAGTTTTGTTCTCAGTTGCTGTATCCACTGTTGTACTTTTAGTCGGGCTGATTAGCTGACCCCAAGCACACACCTAGACCACACTCCTGTTGCCAGGTACCCTCCTGCCTCTCCTTTTACCATATTTCTGTTACCAGGTACCCTCCTGCCTCTCCCTCTCTCCCTTTACCATATTCCTATTACCAGGTACCCTCCTGCTTCTTCCTTTATCATTTCCTGTTAGCAGGTACCCTTCAGCTTCTTCCTTTACCATATTCCTACGGCCATGTACCATCTTGCTTCTCCCTTTACCATAGCCCTGTTGCTAGGTACCCTTCTGTCCCACCCTTGACCACACAGCTACTGCAAGGTACCCTCCTGCCCCTTCCTTCACCACATGGCTAATGCCTAGTACACTAGTGTCACTCCCTTCACAATATTACTATTATCAGATACATTGTTTTTTGTTTTCTATACCAGCTGAGATGGGTTAAGAAGTGAATGCCCTAATCAGGGCTTTTTCACTGATGCTATACATACAGGTATGTATGTATGTATGTATGTGGCCAGCTTCCTGGGTGTTGCAGGAGCCCTATGAATATAGAAGGGACTCCTGGGGCAAGAAAATCCTGCAAATACAGTCCCACCTTACCATGCTCAGCACTCAACTTTATGCAAAAGCACTAGATCCCTCCCACTCATACAACTATATAACTAACTATCAATCCCAAGCAGAAATAAAAAGCTTATCCTTGCCTCAAACTTCAGTAATATTTACTCACAGATTCTCCATCCCTAACAAATATAACATTGACAAAACACGCACTTTTTTAAAAGAACCCGGCAAGCACTAAAAATCTCATCTCCTAACAGTTTAAATTCCACCCCATCAGAAATACATCCATCAAAAGCCACACTTCTCAGACAAACACATGTCACACTCTCTTGCTTTCTCACTGGACATCACCCTTCACTATAAACACCATTTCAGCATATTCTAAGACCCTTTATGCCTATGACATATCTACCATGAAAAGATGCTGTGCACTTACTACTTCATTCCCCTGCACTCTCAGCATGTAGATGCACACTCATCACAACATTTATGAACAGTGGTCCTGACCAGTGGACATGGCCAGCTTCCTGATTGTAATAGGAACCCATAAGGGTAAAGGGACTCCTTAGGTAAGAAGTATATATATATATATATATATATATATATATATATATATATATATATATATATATATATATCAACTCTGTGGAAGGTATTAAGAATATATGGTGTGGGAGGCAAGTTGTTAGAAGCAATGAAAAGTTTTTATCGAGAATATAAGGCATGTGTACGTGTAGGAAGAGAGGAAAGTGATTGGTACTCAGTGAATGTACGTTTGTGGCAGGGGTGTGTGATGTCTCCATGGTTGTTTAATTTGTTTATGGATGGGGTTGTTAGGGAGGTGAATGCAAGAGTTTTGGAAAGAGGGGCAAGTATGAAGTCTGTTGGGGATGAGAGAGCTTGGGAAGTGAGTCAGTTGTTGTTCACTGATGATACAGCACTGGTGGCTGATTCATGTGAGAAACTGCAGAAGCTGGTGACTGAGTTTGGTAAAGTGTGTGAAAGAAGAAAGTTAAGAGTAAATGTGAATAAGAGCAAGGTTATTAGGTACAGTAGGGTTGAGGGTCAAGTCAATTGGGAGGTAAGTTTGAATGGAGAAAAACTGGAGGAAGTAAAGTGTTTTAGATATCTGGGAGTGGATCTGGCAGCGGATGGAACCATGGAAGCGGAAGTGGATCATATATATATATATATATATATATATATATATATATATATATATATATATATATATATATATATATATATATATATATATATATATATTTTTTTTTTTTCTTTTTTTTTTGCCGCTGTCTCCCGCGTTTGTGAGGTAGCGCAAGGAAACAAACGAAAGAAATGGCCCAACCCACCCCCATACACATGTATATACATACGTCCACACACGCAAATATACATACCTACACAGCTTTCCATGGTTTACCCCTGACGCTTCACATGCCCTGATTCAATCCACTGACAGCACATCAACCCCGGTATACCACATCGATCCAATTCACTCTGTTCCTTGCACGCCTTTCACCCTCCTCCATGTTCAGGCCCCAATCACTCAAAGTCTTTTTCACTCCATCTTTCCACCTCTAACTTGGTCTCCCACTTCTCCTTGTTCCCTCCACCTCTGACACATATATCCTCTTTGTCATCTTTCCTCACTCATTCTCTCCATGTAACCAAACCATTTCAAAACACCCTCTTCTGCTCTCTCAACCACACTCTTTTTATTACCACACATCTCTCTTACCCTTTCATTACTTACTCGATCAAACCACCTCACACCACATATTGTCCTCAAACATCTCATTTCCAGCACATCCATCCTCCTCCGCACTACTCTATCTATAGCCCACGCCTCTCAATCATATAACATTGTTGGAACCACTATTCCTTCAAACATACCCATTTTTGATTTCCGAGATAATGTTCTCGACTTCCACACATTCTTCAACGCTCCAAGAATTTTCGCCCCCTCCCCCACCCTATGATTCACTTCCGCTTCCATGGTTCCATCCGCTGCCAAATCCACTCCCAGATATCTAAAACACTTCACTTCCTCCAGTTTTTCTCCATTCAGACTTACTTCCCAATTGACTTGACCCTCAACCCTACTGTACCTAATAACCTTGCTCTTATTTACATTTACTCTCAACTTTCTTCTTTCACACACCTTACCAAACTCAGTCACCAGCTTCTGCAATTTCTCACATGAATCAGACACCAGCGCTGTATCATCAGCGAACAACAACTGACTCACTTCCCAAGCTCTCTCATCCACAACAGACTGCATACTTGCCCCTCTTTCCAAAACTCTTGCATTCACATTCCTAACAACCGCATCCATAAACAAATTAAACAACCATGGAGACATCACACACCCCTGTCACAAACCTACATTCACTGAGAACCAATCACTTTCCTCTCTTCCTACACGTACACATGCCTTACATCCTCGATAAAAACTTTTCAATGCTTCTAACAACTTGCCTCCCACACCATATATTCTTAATACCTTCCACAGAGCATCTCTATCATATGACTTCTCCAGATCCATAAATGCTACATACAAATCCATTTGCTTTTCCAAGTATTTCTCTCATACATTCTTCAAAGCAAACACCTGATCCACACATCCTCTACCACTTCTGAAGCCACACTGCTCTTCCCTAATCTGATGCTCTGTACATGCCTTCACCCTCTCAATCAATACCCTCCCATATAATTTACCAGGAATACTCAACAAACTTATACCTCTGTAATTTGAGCACTCACTCTTATCCCCTTTGCCTTTGTACAATGGCACTATGCAAGCATTCCGCCAATCCTCAGGCACCTCACCAAGAATCATACATATATTAAATATTCTTACCAACCAGTCAACAATACAGTCACCCCCTCTTTTAATAAATTCCACTGCAATACCATCCAACTCTGCTGCCTTGCCAGCTTTCATCTTCCACAAAGCTTTTACTACCTCTTCTCTGTTTACCAAATCATTTTCCCTAACCCTCTCACTCTGCACACCACCTCGACCAAAACACCCTATATCTGCCACTCTGTCATCACACACATTCAACAGACCTTCAAAATACTCACTCCATCTCCTCAAATTACCACTACTTGTTATCACCTCCCCATTAGTCCCCTTCACTGAAGTTCCCATTTGCTCCCTTGTCTTACGCACTTTATTTACCTCCTTCCAAAACATCTTTTTATTCTCCCTAAAATTTAATGATACTCTCTCACTCCAACTCTCATTTGCCCTCTTTTTCACCTCTTGCACCTTTCTCTTGACCTCCTACCTCTTTCTTTTATACATCTCCCTGGGGATAGGGGAGAAAGAGTACTTCCCAAGCATTCCTCACGTGTCGTAGAAGGAGACTAAAGAGGACGGGAGCGGGGGGCTAGAAACCCTTCCCTCCTTGTATTTCAACTTTCTAAAAGGGGAAACAGAAGAAGTATATATATATATATATATATATATATATATATATATATATATATATATATATATATATATTCTTCTTTTTCTTTTTCTTTCAAACTATTCGCCATTTCCCGCATTAGCGAGGAAGCGTTAAGAACAGAGGACTGGGCCTTTGAGGGAATACCCTCACCTGGCCCAATTTTCTGTTCCTTCTTTTGGAGAAAAAAAAAAAAAAAAAAAAAAAACGAGAGGGGAGGATTTCCAGCCCCCCGCTCCCTCCCCTTTTAGTCGCCTTCTACGACACGCAGGGAATACGTGGGAAGTATTCTTAATCCCCTATCCCCAGGGATAATATATATATATATATATATATATATATATATATATATATATATATATATATCCTGGGGATAGGGGATTAAGAATACTTCCCATGTATTCCCTGCGTGTCGTAGAAGGCGACTAAAAGGGGAGGGAGCGAGGGGCTGGAAATCCTCCCCTCTCGGTTTTTTTTTTCAATTTACCAAAAGAAGGAACAGAGAATTGGGCCAGGTGAGGGTATTCCCTCTAAGGCCCAGTCCTCTGTTCTTAATGCTACCTCGCTAATGCGGGAAATGGCGAATAGTTTGAAAGAAGAAAGAATATATAATATATATATATATATATATATATATATATATATATATATATATATACATATATCCCATTTTAGAAAGTTAAAAAAGTACAAGGAGGGGAGGATTTCTGGCCCCCCGCTCCCGTCCTCTCTAGTCGCTTTCTACGACACGCGAGGAATGCGTGGGAAGTATTCTTTCACCCCTATCCCCAGGGATAATATATATATATATATATACACATACACACACATACACACACATACGCACATATACACACACACACACACATACATATATATACATATGAAAAATGTAAGAAACAATTTAGAAAACTGAAACTTCTAGCTTGAAATGAAATGAAAAATGAATGTCACATACTGGTTCAACCTCTGGCTATGGAAAAAGGAAATGTATAATTTATTTACACAAACATCAATAGTAGTTCTCATCAATTTAACCACTGTATCAATAAGCTTCAATGTCTAAGCTACATTTTTTCCAATTTCACTATTTTCTTGTCAAAGCACCATGTATGAAAACTATCACTCCAGTAACACAACTATAAACATTTACTTCCCCTTTAAAAAAAAGTTCTGGGGAATATATATATATTCATTATTATCATATTTAGTTGCTGCTTCCCACGTCAGCGAGGTGGCGCAAGGAAACAGATTAAGAATGGCCCAACCCCTCATATACACATAAATATACATAGCGCCAATGCACACACATATACGTACATATAGATTTCAACTTATACAATACATACACAGACTTATACATGTATACACATATACATATTCATACTTGCTGCCTTCTTCCAATCCCATCGACCCCCGCCACACAGGAAACAGCATTCCCCCCAGCGAGGTAGCGCTGGGAAAAGACAAAAAGGCCACATTTGTTAGCACAGTCTCTAGCTGCTTCCCATGTCAGCAAAGTAGTGCCAGAAAACAGATGGAGAATGGCCCATCTATTCATATACACATATATAT
The DNA here is from genome assembly GCF_036320965.1 of Panulirus ornatus. Taxonomy (NCBI): domain Eukaryota; kingdom Metazoa; phylum Arthropoda; class Malacostraca; order Decapoda; family Palinuridae; genus Panulirus; species Panulirus ornatus. The sequence goes on along the minus strand of NC_092267.1, from coordinate 10,591,919 downwards.
ATATATATATATATATACATAAATGCCCATGCACACACACATACATACATATGCATATCAATATATACACAGACATATACATATACACACATGTACATATTCATACATGCATCCCCCCTCCCCCCATGCTTGCCATTTTCTGCGTTAGCGAGGTAGTATTCAAGAACAGATGACTGAAACTTAGAGGGGAAAACTCCTCACTTGTTTAGTATTTCCCACACAGTAAGGTAGCACCTGAAACACGAAACAGCCTCATTTGCTCATATTCACCCTCTAGCCATCTTGTATAATGCCCTGAAATCAGAGTCACCTATCCACAGTTTAGCCCCATGGACCTATTCATGGTTTCCCATGACCATTTCATATGCCCTGATTTAATCCACTAACAGCATATAACCCCCCCCTCCAACTCTTAATTTGCTCTATCCCAAGCACATATCTCATACCCTCCTTCATGTTCAGGCTCCAGACACTTAAAGCATCTTTCATCCCATTCTTCCACTTTCTTCTCAGTTTGCCCCTTTTCATTGTTCCCTCCACTTCTAACAAGTATGCCCTCTTAGCCAGCATCCCCTCATCCATGTTCTTGTGTCCAAACCATTTCAACACAACCCCTTGAGCACCCTCATTCATACTCTTCCTACTACCACACTTACCTCTTTCTTTCATGATCAATCCTCCTCACACTACAAAATGTCCATGATCATTTCATTTTCTACACACCCACCATCCTCAGCTTTTTATCTATGGTCCATGCCTTGGAGCCATAGAACCCTGTCAGGACTGCTATACCATCAAACATATCCATCTTTGCCCTCTCAGACAGTGACCTCTCTTTCTACTGGCATTGCCAGACTCCACCTGCATGTGGTTGTGCTACAGAAAAGGAGTCTATATGAGGTTGTATCTTCTTGTCAGTTAGCAAAAGGAGTACAATTTTATCAGGGAGCCTCTCACTCCAAGGGAGTCCATCATTTCCCTGCTACTGAATATAGCACAGCCTAGAAGCTGCAAGAACCCCATAAAAGGGTACCTGGGGTTATATAATTAAAAAGAATAAGTGTATATCATCAAACGTCACCTGCAAGTTGTTACCTTGCGAGTGAAAATTAAATCATCTTCAATGAGGATGAATTAATATCAATAGATAAAAAGCAGTACTGCCCTCTTGAAAAACCTTTTGCTCCACAGGAGTTCAACACTTCCCTGCTCCAGTGTGTGGAGTGCAGGGAAGCTGCAGATGTCCCATAAAAGGGGTTCTAGTGTTGCATAATGATAATATATGATATTCAAATTGTTGCATACACCTTTTTTATAATGAAAATATGTCACTTAGCGCTAATTACCCTTCCATATTAACACTATGTATACTGCGATAATTTTTCTATCAATAATGCTGCTGTTACATCCAGTGAGTCTGCTATTGATATTACTATTGGCAGTAAATTCCATTCCCTTTTTAATAGTTGTAGCCCACCTGCAACATACCAACCAATGTGGTCCTTACCTTAACTGAGGCTCCTCGCAGTAGGAGTGTCTATAATTTTGTCTGTTTACTTTAGTACAGTAGCATATGCAACCAAGGACTTTTGACATATCATTTACTAATAAATATGGGAAACAAGCATAATAAGCATGTTTTGATGTAAATATACATATAGTATACATATGATGTAACATATATCTTGGGATTTCTCATTATAAAATAATATTTATTGACATTACCCCATCATTTTCTTAAGTTATTTATCATGTTATGTTAAGGCAGCGAATCCTAAGATACATGAACATCTGAGCTAATAGGTGGATGAAATGTGCTTTAACAAATGATCATTAGTGTTATCTCTCCATAAGAAGGAATCCCAGCCTATATATACTGAATAGTTTGTTGACAGCTTGTAAGCTGCTGGTCTTTCTGGCTATTGCTGCCAAGCAGTTCTAGTCCCAGTGGCCATTGCTGCTAAGCAGTATTAGTTCCTCTAGGAAACTGCTGCCACCCACCCAGCACTAGTCCTGCTGGCTACAGCTACTAAGCAGTGATAGTTGTACTGGTCACTGCTTCCTATTAGCACTTGTCCCATTAGCCACAACTGTTGAGCAATGATAATCTCTAGTAACTGCTGCCAAACAGTGCTAGTACTATCGACTACTACCAAGTACTACAAGTCATGCTGAACACCACTGCAGAGGAAGTCTCATCCCACTGGCCACTGCTGCAGAGCAATGCCAGTCCAGCTGACCACTGTTGCTGCTTTACCCCCTTCCCTCTTGTGTCCTTACATTCCCTTCCCACCTGTGCCAGTCTCTCATAGTGTGCCAGGCCATCAAAGTGTGTCAGGAAGTGCCATACTGCTGAGGGATCCCTGACTGTTAAGGTGTGCCATACTATCAGGGTGTGTAAAACTACCCTGGAGGCATGGCTATCAGATTGTGCCATACTCTCATGGTATACCATGATATTATGTTACCAGGTGTGTCATGCTGTGAAGGAAAACCATGTTATGAAAGTGAACTGTATCAAAAGTTGATCATGCTATCAAAACAAGCTATAATGTCAGAATAAGCCAAATTGTGAATATAGGTCAAGATATATAATTTTGTCAAAGTATGTCATACTTTTAAGGTTAGCCAAACTGTAAAGATATGTAACTAGATATGTCATGCAGAAAAGCTATCATTTCATGTTATGGTGTACAAGCTGTCAAACTATACCTGTTCTCACTTCCAGTCCTGTTTTCAGAGTTAACTTTGGTGTTAAAGTGAAGTTTTGTAAAGTGTACCATGTTCTCAAGGTGAGCCACACTACGGATATATATCATAATTCTGAAGCATGTTTATCTATCAGGGCGTCATGAGGTCAAGAACATCATTCTGTAAAGTATATCACATTATCTAGACGTACTATAGTATCAAAGTTTTCCATGTTATGATGTGCATTGTGGACATAGAAAGCCACAATTATGAAAATGCATCATGCTGTCACTGTGAGCTGTGGTGTCAATTATGTATTGTGCTATCAAGTTTTGCTATGATTACAAGGTTTTTCATACTCTTCAGCACTAATGTGCTGTTATGTTAAAAGTATGGTGTCATGATTTTGCATGGTGTTCTAAGGTGTCCTAGCGTTTCATGGTGTAATGATTCATTAGTCTACTACACTGTCAAAAAGTACAATGATGTTAAAGTTTGCAAGGTTGTTCAAGATATACCAGATATACCAAGGTTGTCAAGATATACCAGACCAAAAGATATAAGAATGGCTCATGCTCTGGAATCAAGATTCATCAAGGTCTGTCATACTGTCAGGGTGTATTACAAAATTAGAATGTGTTATGTTTTCAAAATGACACCATAAAGTATCCTAGATTTCTACAACTACGGGAAAGTGAGACATGTTTTTGAAATGTGTAAGTATATCTCATGCTTCTTAAAATGCCATAGTGTCAAAGTTTAACACACTGTTGATGTGTGCAACAGCATATTATTTTGGGGATATGTGTCATTCTGACAAATGGCTCAAGTTTTCAAAGTATGATAATGTCCCAGTGTTGAATAAGTTCTTGGTGCCATGATGAGGTATGGTGTTGAAATGAGATAGTGCCAAGATGGGGCAGGGTATCAAAATATAATGTACTGAGAATGGTTTGTCATCAGATGAGGTCCAATGCAAGGCAGAGACCTGGTGAACCTAACAACAAGTATCAAGGTATGGTGACACAAACATTATGTACAGTATCAAAACATGGAATAGTGCCAGAAAGAGGCAATGCCAAGAGTGACAATGAGACCATGTAAGAGTGGTCTTCTGTGATGGAGTGGCAAGGATTTTTTCTTTTTGTAAAAAAAAAAAAAGCCTGTACAGTCACTGGAGGAGGCTGGAACAGGTGGAGAAATTACATACAGGGATTGGTGTCCAGCTGCTGCATACAGTACCACAAGTGCCTCTACGGGTGAATACCTTAACCAAATGACAGTGTCAAAGTTGTTAAGGTCTCCACTAAGGATATCAAAATTTGAGAGAAAAGTATTGCTATTCCTTAATGAATTCCATGTGATTTAAAATACTGGCCACTTTAAAAGCTGGAAAGAAAATTCTTTTGAATGAGTATCAAAGTGAGTTTCAGTCATAATTTCAATCTCCAGACTATTCGATATTATTCTCTAGATATTATCATCATTTACAGATGACTTTGGGGTCTGAAGTACTTTTTGCAATGACCAGTTTATGTTGTGCAGGAAGTTTTTTATGATATCACATGGTGTATGTCAGTGTCTCAGGTTGCATGAAAGGTTGTATGTGCTGTAATACAGCAACTTTGTAAATAAATTGTGTTTATTACATGCATCTTTCCCTTTGTATTTCACACCAGTCACTCTAGTTTCCAAAAATCTAGTTTCTCTGTGAGAATATCCTTTAAGTATGAAAGAAAAGGATGCATTCCCTAATTGCTTTGTTTTATCAGGATAAAGATTGATGAAAATCTACCTTAATATGATTGGGCCCCTTATCTTTGTGCAACCATTCCATGTAGGATTACAAAAGTGAAACTATTTCATCATTTCATGGTAATGATCACCAAAACTGCATTATATAAAATGTTCATCATACTTATCATCATCAATTGAAAAAGGAGCATTTTGAGTATCAATCTCCTTCATGATCTGTGAAATGAATACTCAAATCAAACATGTTAACTAGTTACCTGTAAATTTTTTATACTTTTATGATGAGTACTGTTGAAAATACAACTTGAACAGATAAACCAAGAAAAGGATTGAACAGATTAAGGTTAGGGGTATCCAAGGTGATATCTGGGGAATAATCATACATCATGTACAGCAATTTTTTGTGGATGGATGAAAGTGTACATGAAGGTGGAAGTCTTACCTTTCAGCACATTACGTAAAGAGATTATATCAAATGCCCTAATGAATTACTTTTCGCACACATGACGAGTTCATATATTCTTTTTTTTATCATACTTCATTGCTGTTTCCGCATTAGCGAGGTAGCACCAAGAAACAAAGAATGGCCCATCCACTCGTACATATATGTATATATATATATATATATATATATATATATATATATATATATATATATTTTTTTTTTTTTTTTCTTTTTTTTTTTTATACTTTGTCGCTGTCTCCCGCGTTTGCGAGGTAGCGCAAGGAAATAGACGAAAGAAATGGCCCAATCCCCCCCATACACATGTATATACATACGTCCACACACGCAAATATACATACCTACACAGCTTTCCATGGTTTACCCCAGACGCTTCACATGCCTTGATTCAATCCACTGACAGCACGTCAACCCCGGTATACCACATCGCTCCAATTCACTCTATTCCTTGCCCTCCTTTCACCCTCCTGCATGTTCAGGCCCCGATCACACAAAATCTTTTTCACTCCATCTTTCCACCTCCACTTTGGTCTCCCTCTTCTCCTTGCTCCCTCCACCTCCGACACATATATCCTCTTGGTCAATCTTTCCTCACTCATCCTCTCCATGTGCCCAAACCACTTCAAAACACCCTCTTCTGCTCTCTCAACCACGCTCTTTTTATTTCCACACATCTCTTTTACCCTTACGTTACTCACTCGATCAAACCACCTCACACCACACATTGTCCTCAAACATCTCATTTCCAGCACATCCATCCTCCTGCGCACAACTCTATCCATAGCCCACGCCTCGCAACCATACAACATTGTTGGAACCACTATTCCTTCAAACATACCCATTTTTGCTTTCCGAGATAATGTTCTCGACTTCCACACATTCTTCAAGGCCCCCAGAATTTTCGCCCCCTCCCCCACCCTATGATCCACTTCCGCTTCCATGGTTCCATCCGCTGCCAGATCCACTCCCAGATATCTAAAACACTTCACTTCCTCCAGTTTTTCTCCATTCAAACTCACCTCCCAATTGACTTGACCCTCAACCCTACTGTACCTAATAACCTTGCTCTTATTCACATTTACTCTTAACTTTCTTCTTCCACACACTTTACCAAACTCAGTCACCAGCTTCTGCAGTTTCTCACATGAATCAGCCACCAGCGCTGTATCATCAGCGAACAACAACTGACTCACTTCCCAAGCTCTCTCATCCCCAACAGACTTCATACTTGCCCCTCATTCCAAAACTCTTGCATTTACCTCCCTAACAACCCCATCCATAAACAAATTAAACAACCATGGAGACATCACACACCCCTGCCGCAAACCTACATTCACTGAGAACCAATCACTTTCCTCTCTTCCTACACGTACACATGCCTTACATCCTCGATAAAAACTTTTCACTGCTTCTAACAACTTTCCTCCCACACCATATATTCTTAATACCTTCCACAGAGCATCTCTATCAACTCTATCATATGCCTTCTCCAGATCCATAAATGCTACATACAAATCCATTTGCTTTTCTAAGTATTTCTCACATATATTCTTCAAAGCAAACACCTGATCCACACATCCTCTACCACTTCTGAAACCACACTGCTCTTCCCCAATCTGATGCTCTGTACATGCCTTCACCCTCTCAATCAATACCCTCCCATATAATTTACCAGGAATACTCAACAAACTTATACCTCTGTAATTTGAGCACTCACTCTTATCCCCTTTGCCTTTGTACAATGGCACTATGCACACATTCCGCCAATCCTCAGGCACCTCACCATGAGTCATACATACATTAAATAACCTTACCAACCAGTCAACAATACAGCCACCCCCTTTTTTAATAAATTCCACTGCAATACCATCCAAACCTGCTGCCTTGCCGGCTTTCATCTTCCGCAAAGCTTTCACTACCTCTTCTCTGTTTACCAAATCATTTTCCCTAACCCTCTCACTTTGCACACCACATCGACCAAAACACCCTATATCTGCCACTCTATCCTCAAACACATTCAACAAACCTTCAAAATACTCACTCCATCTCCTTCTCACATCACCACTACTTGTTATCACCTCCCCATTTGCGCCCTTCACTGAAGTTCCCATTTGCTCCCTTGTCTTACGCACTTTATTTACCTCCTTCCAGAACATCTTTTTATTCTCCCTAAAATTTAATGATACTCTCTCACCCCATCTCTCATTTGCCCTTTTTTTCACCTCTTGGTTCCAGTTAATGGTACTGGATTAGACCTACGCAGTCCTGTCTTTTTTGGAGATGTTCTACCCCAGTTACCAGATGGAGGCTTTGATCACAACTTTTGCCTTCATCACAAGCACAGGGGAGTGTTGGAGTTTGCTGCTTGTTTTCAGCATCCACCCTCAGGCCGGGTGCTTGAAGTTTATACCACCGAGCCAGGAGTTCAAATTTACACAAGCAACTACTTGCCTAAAGAAGAAAGGAAAATGAAGGGAAGAAATGGAGTATCATATACTTACCAAGGTGCCTTCTGCTGTGTGCCCCAGAACCTTCCCAATGCTGTAAATCAGGTAACATATTTTATCTTACTAAGAAATGCACCATGAATGCTTTTGAAGCAGAGAAATAATCCACCTGGTAAGCCTATATTAGATACATTGACAGTTCTGATTGAAAATTCAGTACATAGGTAGTGAACAATTGAAAATGTGAAGGAAAATAGTGAAATTGGGAGAAAAAATGTAGCTTAGACATTGAAGCTTATTGATACAGTGGTTAAATTGATGAGAACTGCTATTGACGTTTGTGTAAATAAATTATACATTTCCTTTTTTCCATAGCCAGAGGTTGAACCATTATGTGACATTCATTTTTTTCATTCATTTCAAGCTAGAAGTTTCAGTTTTCTAAATTGTTTCTTACATTTTTCATATGTATATATATGTATGTGTGTGTGTGTGTGTATATGTGCGTATGTATGTGTATGTGTGTGTATGTGTATATGTATATATATATGTATATTATCCCTGGGGATAGGGGTGAAAGAATACTTCCCACGTATTCCTCGCGTGTCGTAGAAAGCGACTAGAGGGGACGGGAGCGGGGGGACAGAAATCCTCCCCTCCTTGTATTAACTTTCTAAAATGGGAAACAGAAGAAGGAGTCACGCGGGGAGTGCTCATCCTCCTCGAAGGCTCAGAGTGGGGTGCCTAAATGTGTGTGGATGTAACCAAGATGTGAAAAAAGGAGAGATAGGTAGTATGTTTGAGGAAAGGAACCTGGATGTTTTGGCTCTGAGTGAAACGAAGCTCAAGGGTAAAGGGGAAGAGTGGTTTGGGAATGTCTGGGGAGTAAAGTCAGGGGTTAGTGAGAGGACAAGAGCAAGGGAAGGAGTAGCAATACTCCTGAAACAGGAGTTGTGGGAGTATGTGATAGAGTGTAAGAAAGTAAATTCTCGATTAATATGGGTAAAACTGAAAGTTGATGGAGAGAGGTGGGTGATTATTGGTGCATATGCACCTGGGCATGAGAAGAAAGATCAAGAGAGGCAAGTGTTTTGGGAGCAGCTGAATGAGTGTGTTAGTGGTTTTGATGAACGAGACCGGGTTATAGTGATGGGTGATTTGAATGCAAAGGTGAGTAATGTGGCAGTTGAGGGAATAATTGGTATACATGGGGTGTTCAGTGTTGTAAATGGAAATGGTGAAGAGCTTGTAGATTTATGTGCTGAAAAAGGACTGATGATTGGGAATACCTGGTTTAAAAAGCGAGATATACATAAGTATACTTATGTAAGTAGGAGAGATGGCCAGAGAGCGTTATTGGATTACGTGTTAATTGACAGGCGTGCGAAAGAGAGACTTTTGGATGTTAATGTGCTGAGAGGTGCAACTGGAGGGATGTCTGATCATTATCTTGTGGAGGCTAAGGTGAAGATTTGTATGGGTTTTCAGAAAAGAAGAGTGAATGTTGGGGTGAAGAGGGTGGCGAGAGTAAGTGAGCTTGAGAAGGAGACTTGTGTGAGGAAGTACCAGGAGAGACTGAGTACAGAATGGAAAAAGGTGAGAACAATGGAAGCAAGGGGAGTGGGGGAGGAATGGGATGTATTTAGGGAATCAGTGATGGATTGCGCAAAAGATGCTTGTGGCATGAGAAGAGTGGGAGGTGGGTTGATTAGAAAGGGTAGTGAGTGGTGGATGAAGAAGTAAGAGTATTAGTGAAAGAGAAGAGAGAGGCATTTGGACGATTTTTGCAGGGAAAAAATGCAATTGAGTGGGAGATGTATAAAAGAAAGAGACAGGAGGTCAAGATATATATATATATATATATATATATATATATATATATATATATATATATATATATATATATATACATATATACATATACATATACTGGTTTTGTAAATGTCCCTGGGATAGGGGAGAAAGAATACTTCCCACGTATTCCCTGCGTGTCGTAGAAGGCGACTAAAAGAGAAGGGAGCGGAAAATGATTTGGTAAACAGAGAAGAGGTAGTAAAAGCTTTGCGGAAGATGAAAGCCGGCAAGGCAGCAGGTTTGGATGGTATTGCAGTGGAATTTATTAAAAAAGGGGGTGACTGTATTGTTGACTGGTTGGTAAGGTTATTTAATGTATGTATGACTCATGGTGAGGTGCCTGAGGATTGGCGGAATGCGTGCATAGTGCCATTGTACAAAGGCAAAGGGGATAAGAGTGAGTGCTCAAATTACAGAGGTATAAGTTTGTTGAGTATTCCTGGTAAATTATATGGGAGGGTATTGATTGAGAGGGTGAAGGCATGTACAGAGCATCAGATTGGGGAAGAGCAGTGTGGTTTCAGAAGTGGTAGAGGATGTGTGGATCAGGTGTTTGCTTTGAAGAATGTATGTGAGAAATACTTAGAAAAGCAAATGGATTTGTATGTAGCATTTATGGATCTGGAGAAGGCATACGATAGAGTTGATAGAGATGCTCTGTGGAAGGTATTAAGAATATATGGTGTGGGAGGCAAGTTGTTAGAAGCAGTGAAAAGTTTTTATCGAGGATGTAAGGCATGTGTACGTGTAGGAAGAGAGGAAAGTGATTGGTTCTCAGTGAATGTAGGTTTGCGGCAGGGGTGTGTGATGTCTCCATGATTGTTTAATTTGTTTATGGATGGGGTTGTTTGGGAGGTGAATGCAAGAGTTTTGGAAAGAGGGGCAAAAATGAAGTCTGTTGTGGATGAGAGAGCTTGGGAAGTGAGTCAGTTGTTGTTCGCTGATGATACAGCGCTGGTGGCTAATTCATGTGAGAAACTGCAGAAGCTGGTGACTGAGTTTGGTAAAGTGTGTGAAAGAAGAAAGTTAAGAGTAAATGTGAATAAGAACAAGGTTATTAGGTACAGTAGGGTTGAGGGTCAAGTCAATTGGGAGGTAAGTTTGAATGGAGAAAAACTGGAGGAAGTAAAGTGTTTTAGATATCTGGCAGTGGATCTGGCAGCGGATGGAACCATGGAAGCAGAAGTGAATCATAGGGTGGGGGAGGGGGCGAAAATCCTGGGAGCCTTGAAGAATGTGTGGAAGTCGAGAACATTATCTCGAAAAGCAAAAATGGGTATGTTTGAAGGAATAGTGGTTCCAACAATGTTGTATGGTTGCGAGGCGTGGGCTACAGATAGAGTTGTGCGCAGGAGGGTGGATGTGCTGGAAATGAGATGTTTGAGGACAATGTGTGGTGAGGTGGTTTGACCGAGTAAGTAATGTAAGGGTAAGAGAGATGTGTGGAAATAAAAAGAACGTGGTTGAGAGAGCAGAAGAGGGTGTTTTGAAATGGTTTGGGCACATGGAGAGAATGAGTGAGGAAAGATTGACCAAGAGGATATATGTGTCAGAGGTGGAGGGAATGAGGAGAAGTGGGAGACCAAATTGGAGGTGGAAAGATGGAGTGAAAAAGATTTTGAGTGATCGGGGCCTGAACATGCAGGAGGGTGAAAGGCGGGCAAGGAATAGAGTGAATTGGATTGATATGGTATACCGGGGTTGACGTGCTGTAAGTGAATTGAATCAGGACATGTGAAGCGTCTGGGGTAAACCATGGAAAGCTGTGTGGGGCCTGGATGTGGAAAGGGAGCTGTGGTTTCGGGCATTATTGCATGACAGCTAGAGACTGAGTGTGAACGAATGAGGCCATTGTTGTCTTTTCCTAGCACTACCCCGCACACATGAGGGGGAGGGGGATGGTATTCCATGTGTGGCGAGGTGGCGATGGGAATGAATAAAGGCAGACAGTGTGAATTGTGTGCATGGCTATATATGTATGTGTCTGTGTGTGTATATATATGTGTACATTGAGATGTATAGGTATGTATATTTGCGTGTGTGGACGTGTGTGTATATACATGTATTTGGGGGTGGGTTGGGCCATTTCTTTCGTCTGTTTCCTTGCGCTACCTCGCAAACGCAGGAGACAGAGACAAAGCAAAATAAATAAATAAATAAATAATATATATATATATATATATATATATATATATATATATATATATATATATATATATATATATATTGGGGAAGAGCAGTGTGGTTTCAGAAGTGGTAGAGGATGTGTGGATCAGGTGTTTGCTTTGAAGAATGTATGTGAGAAATACTAAGAAAAGCAAATGGATTTGTATGTAGCATTTATGGATCTGGAGAAGGCATATGATAGAGTTGATAGAGATGCTCTGTGGAAGGTATTAAGAATATATGGTGTGGGAGGCAAGTTGTTAGAAGCAGTGAAAAGTTTTTATCAAGGATGTAAGGCATGTGTACGTGTAGGAAGAGAGGAAAGTGATTGGTTCTCAGTGAATGTAGGTTTGCGGCAGGGGTGTGTGATGTCTCCATGGTTGTTTAATTTGTTTATGGATGGGGTTGTTAGGGAGGTGAATGCAAGAGTTTTGGAAAGAGGGGCATGTATGAAGTCTGTTGGGGATGAGAGAGCTTGGGAAGTGAGTCAGTTGTTGTTCGCTGATGATACAGTGCTGGTGGCTGATTCATGTGAGAAACTGCAGAAGCTGGTGACTGAGTTTGGTAAAGTATGTGAAAGAAGAAAGTTAAGAGTAAATGTGAATAAGAGCAAGGTAATTAGGTACAGTAGGGTTGAGGGTCAAGTCAATTGGGAGGTAAGTTTGAATGGAGCAAAACTGGAGGAAGTAAAGTGTTTTAGATATCTGGGAGTGGATCTGGCAGCAGATGGAACCATGGAAGCGGAAGTGGATCATAGGGTGGGGGAGGGGGCGAAAATCCTGGGAGCCTTGAAGAATGTGTGGAAGTTGAGAACATTATCTCGGAAAGCAAAAATGGGTATGTTTGAAGGAATAGTGGTTCCAACAATGTTGTATGGTTGCGAGGCGTGGGCTATGGATAGAGTTGTGCGCAGGAGGATGGATGTGCTGGAAATGAGATGTTTGAGGACAATGTGTGGTGTGAGGTGGTTTGATCGAGTAAGTAACGTATTGGTAAGAGAGATGTGTGGAAATAAAAAGAGCGTGGTTGAGAGAGCAGAAGAGGGTGTTTTGAAATGGTTTGGGCACATGGAGAGAATGAGTGAGGAAAGATTGACCAAGAGGATATATGTGTCGGAGGTGGAGGGAACGAGGAGAATTGGGAGACCAAATTGGAGGTGGAAAGATGGAGTGAAAAAGATTTTGTGTGATCGGGGCCTGAACATGCAGGAGGGTGAAAGGAGGGCAAGGAATAGAGTGAATTGGATCGATGTGGTATACCGGGGTTGACGTGCTGTCAGTGGATTGAATCAGGGCATGTGAAGCATCTGGGGTAAACCATGGAAAGGTGTGTAGGTATGTATATTTGCGTGTGTGGACATATGTATATACATGTTCCGCTACCTCGCAAACGCGGGAGACAGCGACAAAAAAAAAAATATATATATATATATATATACATATATATATATATATATATATATATATATATATATATATATATATATATATATATATATTTCAAAACACCCTCTTCTGCTCTCTCAATCATGCTCTTTTTATTTCCACACATCTCTCTTACCCTTACGTTATTTACTCGATCAAACCACCTCACACCACACATTGTCCTCAAACATCTCATTTCCAGCACATCCACCCTCCTGCGCACAACTCTATCCATAGCCCACGCCTCGCAACCATACAACATTGTTGGAACCACTATTCCTTGAAACATACCCATTTTTGCTTTCCGAGATAATGTTCTCGACTTCCACACATTCTTCAAGGCTCCCAGGATTTTTGCCCCCTCCCCCACCCTATGATTCACTTCCGCTTCCATGGTTCCATCCGCTGCCAAATCCACTCCCAGATATCTAAAACACTTTACTTCCTCCAGTTTTTCTCCATTCAAACTTACCTCCCAATTGACTTGACCCTCAACCCTACTGTACCTAATAACCTTGCTCTTATTCACATTTACTCTTAACTTTCTTCTTTCACACACTTTACCAAACTCTGTCACCAGCTTCTGCAGTTTCTCACATGAATCAGCCACCAGCGCAGTATCATCAGCTAACAACAACTGACTCACTTCCCAAGCTCTCTCATCCACAACAGACTTCACACTTGCCCTTCTTTCCAAAACTCTTGCATTCACCTCCCTAAGAACCCCATCCATAAACAAATTAAACAACCATGGAGACATCACACACCCCTGCCGCAAACCTACATTGACTGAGAACCAATCACTTTCCTCTCTTCCTACACGTACACATGCCTTACATCCTCGATAAAAACTTTTCACTGCTTCTAACAACTTGCCTCCCTCACCATATATTCTCAATACCTTCCACAGAGCATCTCTATCAACTCTATCATATGCCTTCTCCAGATCCATAAATGCTATATATATATATATATATATATATATATATATATATATATATATATATATATATTGCTTTGAAGAATGTATGTGAGAAATACTTAGAAAAGCAAATGGATTTGTATGTAGCATTTATGGATCTGGAGAAGGCATATGATAGAGTTGATAGAGATGCTCTGTGGAAGGTATTAAGAATATATGGTGTGGGAGGAAAGTTGTTAGAAGCAGTGAAAAGTTTTTATCGAGGATGTAAGGCATGTGTACGTGTAGGAAGAGAGGAAAGTGATTGGTTCTCAGTGAATGTAGGTTTGCGGCAGGGGTGTGTGATATCTCCATGGTTGTTTAATTTGTTTATGGATGGGGTTGTTAGGGAGGTGAATGCAAGAGTTTTGGAAAGAGGGGCAAGTATGAAGTCTGTTGGGGATGAGAGAGCTTGGGAAGTGAGTCAGTTGTTGTTCGCTGATGATACAGCGCTGGTGGCTGATTCATGTGAGAAACTGCTGAAGCTGGTGACTGAGTTTGGTAAAGTGTGTGGAAGAAGAAAGTTAAGAGTAAATGTGAATAAGAGCAAGGTTATTAGGTACAGTAGGGTTGAGGGTCAAGTCAATTGGGAGGTGAGTTTGAATGGAGAAAAACTGGAGGAAGTGAAGTGTTTTAGATATCTGAGAGTGGATCTGGCAGCGGATGGAACCATGGAAGCGGAAGTGGATCATAGGGTGGGGGAGGGGGCGAAAATTCTGGGGGCCCTGAAGAATGTGTGGAAGTCGAGAACATTATCTCGGAAAGCAAAAATAGGTATGTTTGAAGGAATAGTGGTTCCAACAATGTTGTATGGTTGCGAGGTGTGGGCTATGGATAGAGTTGTGCGCAGGAGGATGGATGTGCTGGAAATGAGATGTTTGAGGACAATGTGTGGTGTGAGGTGGTTTGATCGAGTGAGTAACGTAAGGGTAAGAGAGATGTGTGGAAATAAAAAGAGCGTGGTTGAGAGAGCAGAAGAGGGTGTTTTGAAGTGGTTTGGGCACATGGAGAGGATGAGTGAGGAAAGATTGACCAAGAGGATATATGTGTCGGAGGTGGAGGGAGCAAGGAGAAGAGGGAGACCAAATTGGAGGTGGAAAGATGGAGTGAAAAAGATTTTGTGTGATCGGGGCCTGAACATGCAGGAGGGTGAAAGGAGGGCAAGGAATAGAGTGAATTGGAGCGATGTGGTATACCGGGGTTGACGTGCTGGATTGAATCAAGGCATGTGAAGCGTCTGGGGTAAACCATGGAAAGCTGTGTAGGTATGTATATTTGCGTGTGTGGACATATGTATATACATGTGTATGGGGGGGGTTGGGCCATTTCTTTCGTCTGTTTCCTTGCGCTACCTTGCAAACACGGGAGACAGCGACAATAAAAAAAAAAAAAAAAAAAAAAATATATATATATATATATATATATATATATATATATATATATATATATATATATATATATATATATCCCTGGGGATAGGGGAGAAAGAATACTTCCCACGTATTCCCTGTGAGTCGTAGAAGGCGACTAAAAGGGGAGGGAGCGGGGGGCTGGAAATCCTCTCCTCTTGTTTTTTTTTTTTAATTTTCCAAAAGAAGGAACAGAGAAGGGGGCCAGGTGAGGATATTCCCTCAAAGGCCCAGTTCTCTGTTCTTAACGCTACCTCGCTAATGCGGGAAATGGCGAATAGTTTGAAAGAAAGAAAGATATATATATATATATATATATATATATATATATATATATATATATATATATATATATATATATATATATCCCTGGGGATAGGGGAGAAAGAATACTTCCCACGTATTCCCTGCGTTTCGTAGAAGGCGACTAAAAGGGGAGGGAGCGGGGGGCTGGAAATCCTCCCCTCAGAGGCCCAGTCCTCTGTTCTTAACGCTACCTTGCTAATGTGGGAAATGGCGAATAGTTTGAAAGAAAAGAAAGATATATATATATATATATATATATATATATATATATATATATATATATATATATATATATATATATGTATAAGGCATCACAGTGAAATTTATTTAAAAAAAAGGGGTGACTGTGCTGTTGATTGGTTGGTAAGGAGCTGTGGTTTCAGTGCATTACACATGACAGCTAGAGAGTGAGTGTGGACAAATGTGGCCTTTTTTGTCTATACCAGGTGCTGTCTCACTGGAGGGGAGGGGGAAGGGAAATGCTATTTCATGTGTGGTGGGGTGGCGACGGGAATGGATGAAGGCAGCAAGTATGAATATGTACATATGTATATATGTATACGTTGGTGTACGGATATGTATGTGTATGTTGAAATTTATATGTATGTATATGTGTGTGAGTGGATGTTTCTGAATAAACATGTTTATGTGGGTGTATTGGGCCATTTCTCGTCTGTTTCCTTTCACTACCTCACTAACATGGGAGACAGCAGTTAAATATAATAATAATGATAATAATAATAATAATAATAATGATAATGATAATTATAATGTATATATCCCTGGGAATAACGGAGAAAGAATACTTCCCACACGTTCCCTGCGTGTCATAGAAGGCGACTAAAAGAGGAGGGTGCTGGAGGGGGGCTGGAAATCCTCCCCTCTCATTTTTAATGGTATTGCAGTGGAATCTATTAAAAAGGGGGGTGACTGTGTTGTTGACTAGTTGGTGAGGACATTCAATGTATGTATGGTTCATGGTGAAGTGCCTGAGGATTGGCAGAATGTATGCATAGTGCCATTGTACAAAGACAAAGAGGATAAAGGTGAGTGTTCAAATTACAGAGGTATAAGTCTGTTGAGTATTCCTGAGAAATTATATGGGAGGGTATTTATTGAGAGGGTAAAGGTATGTACAAAGCAATTGGGGAAGAGCAGTGTGGTTTCAGAAGTGGTAGAGGATGTATGGATCAGGTGTTTGCTTTGAAGAATGTATGTGAGAAATACTTAGAAAAGCAAATAGATTTGTATGTAGCATTTATGGATCTGGAGAAGGCATATGATAGAGTTGATAGAGGTGCTCTGTGGAAGGCATTAAGAGTATATGATGTGGGTAGTAAGTTGCTAGAAGCAGTGAAAAGTTTTTATCAAGGATGTAAGGCATGTGTACGAATAGGAAGAGAGGAAAGTGATTGGTTCCCAGTAAATGTCAGTTTGCGGCAGGGGTGCATGATGTCTCCATGGTTGTTTGATTTTTTATGGATGGGGTTGTTAGGGAGGTGAAAGCAAGTTTTGGAGAGAGGGGCAAGTATGCAATCTGTTGTGGATGAGAGGGCTTTGGGAGTCTGTTGTTGTTTGCTGATTACAGCACTGGTGGTTGATTCGTGTGAGAAACTGCAGAAGCTGGTGACTGAGTTTGGTAAAGAGTGTAAAAGAAGAAAGTTGAGAGTAAATGTGAATAAGAGCAAAGTTATTAGGTTCAATAGAGTTGAGGGACAAGTCAATTGGGAGGTCAGTTTGAAAGGAGAAAAACTGGAGGAAGTGAAGTGTTTTAGATATCTGGGAGTGGATTTGGCAACGCGTGGAACCATGGAAGTGGAAGTGAGTCACAGGGTAGGGGAGAGGGTGAAGGTTCTGGAAGCATTGAAGGTGAGAACATTATCTTAGAGAGCAAAAATGGGTAAGTTTAAAGGAATAGTATTTCCAACAATGTTATATGGTTGTGAGGCATGGGCTATAGAGAGGGTTGTGCAGAGGATGGTGGATGTGCTGGAAATGAGATGTTTGAGGACAATGTGTGGTTGAAGTGGTTTGATTGAGTAAGTAATGAAAGGTTAAGAGAGATGTGTGGTAATAGAATGAGTGTGGTTGAGAGAGCAGAAGAGGGTGTATTGAAATGGTTTGGTCACATGGAGAGAATGAGTGAGGGAAGATTGACAGAGAGGATATATGTGTTGAGGTGGAGGGAACGAGGAGAAGTGGGAGACCAAATTGGAGATGGAAGTATGGAGTGAAAAGGATTTTGAGTGATTGGGGCCTGAACATACAGGAGGGTGAAAAGCATGCAAGGAATATAGTGAATTGGAACAATGTGGTATACCGGGGTCGATGTGCTGTCAATGGATTGAACTAGGGCATGTGAAGTGTCGGGGATAAACTGTCGAAAGTTCTGTGGGGCCTAGATGTGGAAAGGGAGCTGCGGTTTTGGTGCATTACGCATGACATCATGAGACTGAGTGTGAACGAAAGTGATTGGTTCTCAGTGAATGTAGGTTTGCGGCAGGGGTGTGTGATGTCTCCATGGTTGTTTAATTTGTTTATGGATGGGGTTGTTAGGGAGGTGAATGCAAGAGTTTTGGAAAGACGGGCAAGTATGAAGTCTGTTGTGGATGAGAGAGCTTGGGAAGTGAGTCAGTTGTTGTTCGCTGATGATACAGCGCTGGTGGCTGATTCATGTGAGAAACTGCAGAAGCTAGTGACTGAGTTTGGTAAAGTGTGTGAAAGAAGAAAGTTAAGAGTAAATGTGAATAAGAGCAAGGTTATTAGGTACAGTAGGGTTGAGGGTCAAGTCAATTGGGAGGTAACTTTGAATGGAGAAAAACTGGAGGAAGTAAAGTGTTTTAGGTATCTGGGAGTGGATCTGGCAGCGGATGGAACCATGGAAGCGGAAGTGGATCATAGGGTGGGGGAGGGGGCGAAAATCCTGGGAGCCTTGAAGAATGTGTGGAAGTCGAGAACATTATCTCGGAAAGCAAAAATGGGTATGTTTGAAGGAATAGTGGTTCCAACAATGTTGTATGGTTGCGAGGCGTGGGCTATGGATAGAGTTGTGCGCAGGAGGGTGGATGTGCTGGAAATGAGATGTTTGAGGACAATGTGTGGTGTGAGGTGGTTTGATCGAGTAAGTAACGTAAGGGTAAGAGAGATGTGTGGAAATAAAAAGAGCGTGGTTGAGAGAGCAGAAGAGGGTGTTTTGAAATGGTTTGGGCACATGGAGAGAATGAGTGAGGAAAGATTGACCAAGAGAATATATGTATCGGAGGTGGAGGGAACGAGGAGAAGTGGGAGACCAAATTGGAGGTGGAAAGATGGAGTGAAAAAGATTTTGTGTGATCGGGGCCTGAACATGCAGGAGGGTGAAAGGAGGGCAAGGAATAGAGTGAATTGGAGCGATGTGGTATACCAGGGTTGACGTGCTGTCAGTGGATTGAATCAGGGCATGTCAAGCATCTGGGGTAAACCATGGAAAGCTGTGTAAGTATGTATATTTGCGTGTGTGGACATGTATGTAAAAACATGTGTATGGGGGTGGGTTGGGCCATTTCTTTCGTCTGTTTCCTTGCGCTACCTCGCAAACGCGGGAGACACCGACAAAGCAAAAAAAAAATATATATATATATATATATATATATATATATATATATATATATATATATATATATATATGTGAGAAATACTTAGAAAAGCAAATGGATTTGTATGTAGCATTTATGGATCTGGAGAAGGCATATGATAGAGTTGATAGAGATGCTCTGTGGAAGGTATTAAGAATATATGGTGTGGGAGGCAAGTTGTTAGAAGCAGTGAAAAGTTTTTATCGAGGATGTAAGGCATGTGTACGTGTAGGAAGAGAGGAAAGTGATTGGTTCTCAGTGAATGTAGGTTTGCGGCAGGGGTGTGTGATGTCTCCATGGTTGTTTAATTTGTTTATGGATGGGGTTGTTAGGGAGGTGAATGCAAGAGTTTTGGAAAGTGGGGCAAGTATGAAGTCTGTTGGGGATGAGAGAGCTTGGGAAGTGAGTCAGTTGTTGCTCGCTGATGATACAGCGCTGGTGGCTGATTCACGTGAGAAACTGCAGAAGCTGGTGACTGAGTTTGGTAAAGTGTGTGAAAGAAGAAAGTTAAGAGTAAATGTGAATAAGAGCAAGGTTATTAGGTACAGTAGGGTTGAGGGTCAAGTCAATTGGGAGGTGAGTTTGAATGGAGAAAAACTGGAGGAAGTGAAGTGTTTTAGATATCTGGGAGTGGATCTGGCAGCGGATGGAACCATGGAAGCGGAAGTGGATCATAGGGTGGGGGAGGGGGCGAAAATTCTGGGAGCCTTGAAGAATGTGTGGAAGTCGAGAACATTATCTCGGAAAGCAAAAATGGGTATGTTTGAAGGAATAGTGGTTCCAACAATGTTGTATGGTTGCGAGGCGTGGGCTATGGATAGAGTTGTGCGCAGGAGGATGGATGTGTTGGAAATGAGATGTTTGAGGACAATGTGTGGTGTGAGGTGGTTTGATCGAGTAAGTAACGTAAGGGTAAGAGAGATGTGTGGAAATAAAAAGAGCGTGGTTGAGAGAGCAGAAGAGGGTGTTTTGAAATGGTTTGGGCACATGGAGAGAATGAGTGAGGAAAGATTGACCAAGAGAACATATGTGTCGGAGGTGGAGGGAACGAGGAGAAGAGGGAGACCAAATTGGAGGTGGAAAGATGGAGTGAAAAAGATTTTGTGTGATCGGGGCCTGAACATGCAGGAGGGTGAAAGGAGGGCAAGGAATAGAGTGAATTGGAGCGATGTGGTATACCGGGGTTGACGTGCTGTCAGTGGATTGAATCAAGGCATGTGAAGCGTCTGGGGTAAACCATGGAAAGCTGTGTAGGTATGTATATTTGCGTGTGTGGACGTATGTATATACATGTGTATGGGGGTGGGTTGGGCCATTTCTTTCGTCTGTTTCCTTGCGTTACCTCGCAAACGCGGGAGACAGCGACAAAGCAAAAAAAAAAAAATATATATATATATATTCCCTAGGGATAGGGGAGAAAGAATACTTCCCACGTATTCCCTGCGTGTCGTAGAAGGCGACTAAAAGGGGAGGGAGCGGGGGCTGGAAATCCTCCCCTCTCGTTTTTTTTTTTAATTTTCCAAAAGAAGGAACAGAGAATTGGGCCAGGTGAGGGTATTCCCTCAAAGGCCCAGTCCTCTGTTCTTAACGCTACCTCGCTAATGCGGGAAATGGCGAATAGTTTGAAAGAAATATATATATATATATATATATATATATATATATATATATATATATATATTTTTTTTTTTTTTTTTTTTTTTTTTATACTTTGTCGCTGTCTCCCGCGTTTGCGAGGTAGCGCAAGGAAACAGACGAAAGAAATGGCCCAACCCCCCCCCCCCCCCCCCATACACATGTACATACACACGTCCACACACGCAAATATACATACCTACACAGCTTTCCATGGTTTACCCCAGACGCTTCACATGCCTTGATTCAATCCACTGACAGCACGTCAACCCCTGTATACCACATGACTCCAATTCACTCTATTCCTTGCCCTCCTTTCACCCTCCTGCATGTTCAGGCCCCGATCACACAAAATCTTTTTCACTCCATCTTTCCACCTCCAATTTGGTCTCCCTCTTCTCCTCGTTCCCTCCACCTCCGACACATATATCCTCTTGGTCAATCTTTCCTCACTCATTCTCTCCATGTGCCCAAACCATTTCAAAACACCCTCTTCTGCTCTCTCAACCACGCTCTTTTTATTTCCACACATCTCTCTTACCCTTACGTTACTTACTCGATCAAACCACCTCACACCACACATTTTCCTCAAACATCTCATTTCCAGCACATCCATCCTCCTGCGCACATCTCTATCCATAGCCCACGCCTCGCAACCATACAACATTGTTGGAACCACTATTCCTTCAAACATACCGATTTTTGCTTTCCGAGATAATGTTCTCGACTTCCACACATTTTTCAAGGCTCCCAAAATTTTCGCCCCCTCCCCCACCCTATGATCCACTTCCGCTTCCATGGTTCCATCCGCTGCCAGATCCACTCCCAGATATCTAAAACACTTCACTTCCTCCAGTTTTTCTCCATTCAAACTCACCTCCCAATTGACTTGACCCTCACCCCTACTGTACCTAATAACCTTGCTCTTATTCACATTTACTCTTAACTTTCTTCTTCCACACACTTTACCAAACTCAGTCACCAGCTTCTGCAGTTTCTCACATGAATCAGCCACCAGCGCTGTATCATCAGCGAACAACAACTGACTCACTTCCCAAGCTCTCTCATCCCCAACAGACTTCATACTTGCCCCTCTTTCCAGGACTCTTGCATTTACCTCCCTAACAACCCCATCCATAAACTAATTAAACAACCATGGAGACATCACACACCCCTGCCGCAAACCTACATTCACTGAGAGCCAATCACTTTCCTCTCTTCCTACACGTACACATGCCTTACATCCTCGATAAAAACTTTTCACTGCTTCTAACAACTTGCCTCCCACACCATATATTCTTAATACCTTCCACAGAGCATCTCTATCAACTCTATCATATGCCTTCTCCAGATCCATAAATGCTACATACAAATCCATTTGCTTTTCTAAGTATTTCTCACATACATTCTTCAAAGCAAACACCTGATCCACACATCCTCTACCACTTCTGAAACCGCACTGCTCTTCCCCAATCTGATGCTCTGTACATGCCTTCACCCTCTCAATCAATACCCTCCCATATAATTTACCAGGAATACTCAACAAACTTATACCTCTGTAATTTGAGCACTCACTCTTATCCCCTTTGCCTTTGTACAATGGCACTATGCACGCATTCCGCCAATCCTCAGGCACCTCACCATGAGTCATACATACATTAAATAACCTTACCAACCAGTCAACAATACAGTCACCCCCTTTTTTTATAAATTCCACTGCAATACCATCCAAACCTGCTGCCTTGCCGGCTTTCATCTTCCGCAAAGCTTTTACTACCTCTTCTCTGTTTACCAAATCATTTTCCCTAACCCTCTCACTTTGCACACCACCTCGACCAAAACACCCTATATCTGCCACTCTGTCATCAGACACATTCAACAAACCTTCAAAATACTCATTCCATCTCCTTCTCACATCACCACTACTTGTTATCACCTCCCCATTTACGCCCTTCACTGAAGTTCCCATTTGCTCCCTTGTCTTACGCACCCTATTTACCTCCTTCCAGAACATCTTTTTATTCTCCCTAAAATTTACTGATAGTCTCTCACCCCAACTCTCATATATATATATATATATATATATATATATATATATATATATATATATATATATATATTTATATCTATTACACTTTGTCACTTTCTCCTGCGTTAGTGAGGTAGCGCAAGGAAACAGGCGAAAGAATGGCCCAACCCACCCACATACACGTATATATATACATGTCTACACCCACCCATATACATACCTATACATCTCATTGTATACATATATATACACACACAGACATATACATATATACATATGTACATAATTCATACTGTCTGCCCTTATTCATTCCCGTCGCCACCCCCCCACACATGAAATGCCAAACCTCTCACCCCGCATGTGTGCGAGGTAGCGCTAGGAGAAGATAACGAAGGCCACATTCATTCACACTCAGTGTCTCGCTGTCATGTATAATGCACTCAAACCACAGCTCCCTTTCCACATCCAAGCCACATAAAACTTTCCATGGTTTACCCTAGGCGCTTCACATGCCCTGGTTCAATCCATTGACAGCAAGTTCACCCCACTATACCACAACGTTCCAATTCACTCTATTCCTTGCATGCCTTTAACCCTCCTGCATGTTTAGGCCCAAATCACTCAAAATCTTTTTCACTTCATCTTTCCACCTCCAATTTGGTCTCCCACTTCTCCTCGTTCCCTCCACCTCCGACACATATATCCTCTTTGTCAATCTTTCCTCACTTATTCTCTCCATGTGACCAAACCATTTCAAAACACCCTCTTCTGCTCTCTCAACCACACTCTTTTTATTACCACATATCTTTCTTACCCTTTCATTACTTACTCGATCAAACCACCTCACACCACATATTGTCCTCAAACATCTCATTTCCAGCACATCCACCCTCCTCCGCACAACTCTATCTATAGACCACACCTTGAAACCATATAGCATTGGTGGAACCACTATTCCTTCAAACATACCCGTTTTTACTTTCCAAGATAACGTTCTCGACCCACACATTTTTCAACGCTCCCAGAACTTTAGCCCCCTACCCCACCCTGTGATTCACTTCCGCTTCCATGATTCCATCCTCTGCCAAATCCACTCCCAGATATCTGAAACACTTCTCTTCCTCCAGTTTTTCTCCATTCAAACTTACCTCCCAGTTGACTTGTCCCTAAAATCTATTGTACCTAATAAGCTTACTCTTATTTACATTTACTCTCAGCTTTCTTCTTTCACACACTTTACCAAACTCAGTCACCAGCTTCTGCAGTTTCTCACATGAATCAGCCACCAGCGCTGTATCATCAGCGAACAACAACTGACTCACTTCCCAAGCTCTCTCATCCACAACAGACTGCATACTTGCCCCTCTTTCCAAAACTCTTGCGTTCACCTCCCTAAGAACCCTATCCATAAACAAATTTAACTACCATGGAGACATCACGCACCGCTGCCGCAAACCAACATTCACTGAGAACCAATCACTTTCCTTTCTTCCTACACGTACACATACCTTACATCCTTGATAAAAACTTTTCACTGCTTCTAACAACTTACCTCCCACACCATATATTCTAAATACCTTCCACAGAGCATCTCTATCAACTCTTATCATATGCCTTCTCCAGATCCATAAATGTATATACATGTGTATGTGGGTGGGTTGGGCCATTCTTTCGCCTGTTTCCTTGCACTACCTTGCTAATGCAGGAGACAGCGATTGTGGCCGTTGTTGTCTTTTCCTGGTGCTAGCTCACGCACATGCGGGAGGAGGGGGTTGTCATTACATGTGCGGCAGAGTGGCGATGGGAATGAATAGGGGCAGACAGTATGAATTATGTACATGTGTATATATGCATATGTCTGTGTGTGTATATATATTTATACGTTGAGATGTATAGGTATGTATAAGTGTGTGTGTGGATGTGTATTTACATACATGTGTATGTGGATGGGTTGGGCTATTCTTTTGTCTGTTTCCTTGCGCTACCTTGCTAACACAGGAGACAGCAACAAAGTATAATAAAAAAAATATATATTTTCATAATATGCTGATGGACAGACAAATGTATATATATGTCTATCAACATATTTGTGTCAAAGGTGGAGGGAACAAGGAGTAGTGGGAGATCAAATCAGAAGTGGAAGGATGAAGTGAAAAAAATTTTAAGCAATTGGGGTCTGAACATACAGGAGGGTGAGAGGCGTGCATGGCATAGAGTGAATTGGAATGATGTGGTTTTATTGGGATCGAAATGTCGTTAATGGATTGAATCAGGGCATGTGAAACGTCTGGGGTAAACCATGAAAAGGACTGTGGAGCTTGAATGTGGATACGTTTCTGTGCATTACAACATGACAGCTAGAGACTGAGACTAAACAAACGTGGCCTGTTTTGTCTGTTTTCCTGGCACTACCCCGCTGAAGTTGGGGGTAGCGATGCTGTTTCCTGTGGGGCGGGGTGGTGCCAGGAATGGATGAAAGCAAGCTAGTATGAATACGTACAAGTGTATAAATGTCTGTATGTGTATGTACATGCTATGTATATGTATACATATGTATGTGTATGGGCATATATATATATATATATATATATATATATATATATATATAATATATATATATATATATATATATATATATATATATATATATATATATATATATATACATACATATAGATATATATGAGTCCACAAGGAAAATGAAACATAATAAGTTCTCAAGTGCATTTTTGTGTAATAATCACGTGTTTACCAAGTGGCGACCTAGCTATGTCTCTTCATTGTATATCAGCTGACTTATATTTCTTTCTCGTATCTCCCCTGATGATGCGACTATTATATGAAAGTGCACTTGGGAACTTATCGTGTTTCATTTTCCCTGTGGGCTCACATGAATTTACTTGATCACGCGCAAAATTGTGCTCCTTTCCAATATATATATATATATATATATATATATATATATATATATATATATATATATATATATATATATATATTTTTTATTTTTTTATTATACTTTGTCGCTGTCTCCCGCGTTTGCGAGGTAGCGCAAGGAAACAGACGAAAGAAATGGCCCAACCCCCCCCCACACACATGCATATACATACGTCCACACACGCAAATATACATACCTACACAGCTTTCCATGGTTTACCCCAGACGCTTCACATGCCTTGCTTCAATCCACTGACAGCACGTCAACCCCGGTATACCACATCGCTCCAATTCACTCTATTCCTTGCCTTCCTTTCACCCTCCTGCATGTTCAGGCCCCGATCACACAAAATCCTTTTCACTCCATCTTTCCACCTCCAATTTGGTCTCCCTCTTCTCCTTGTTCCCTCCACCTCCGACACATATATCCTCTTGGTCAATCTTTCCTCACTCATCCTCTCCATGTGCCCAAACCACTTCAAAACACCCTCTTCTGCTCTCTCAACCACGCTCTTTATATTTCCACACATCTCTCTTACCCTTACGTTACTCACTCGATCAAACCACCTCACACCACACATTGTCCTCAAACATCTCATTTCCAGCACATCCATCCTCCTGCGCACAACTCTATCCATAGCCCACGCCTCGCAACCATACAACATTGTTGGAACCACTATTCCTTCAAACATACCCATTTTTGCTTTCCGAGATAATGTTCTCGACTTCCACACATTCTTCAAGGCTCCCAGGATTTTCGCCCCCTCCCCCACCCTATGATCCACTTCTGCTTCCATGGTTCCATCCGCTGCCAGATCCACTCCCAGATATCTAAAACACTTCACTTCCTCCAGTTTTTCTCCATTCAAACTCACCTCCCAATTGACTTGCCCCTCAACCCTACTGTACCTAATAACCTTGCTCTTATTCACATTTACTCTTAACTTTCTTCTTTCACACACTTTACCAAACTCAGTCACCAGCTTCTGCAGTTTCTCACATGAATCAGCCACCAGCGCTGTATCATCAGCGAACAACAACTGACTCACTTCCCAAGCTCTCTCATCCCCAACAGACTTCATACTTGCCCCTCTTTCCAAAACTCTTGCATTTACCTCCCTAAAAAAAAAATAAAAAAATATATATATATATATATATATATCCCTGGGGATAGGGGAGAAAGAATACATGCCTTACATCCTCGATAAAAACTTTTCACTGCTTCTAACAACTTGCCTCCCACACCATATATTCTTAATACCTTCCACAGAGCATCTCTATCAACTCTATCATATGCCTTCTCCAGATCCATAAATGCTACATACAAATCCATTTGCTTTTCTAAGTATTTCTCACATACATTCTTCAAAGCAAACACCTGATCCACACATCCTCTACCACCATATATGTATATATATATATATATATATATATATATATATATATATATATATTTTTTTTTTTTTTTTTTTTTAATACTTTGTCGCTGTCTCCCGCATTTGCGAGGTAGCGCAAGGAAACAGACGAAAGAAATGGCCCAACCCCCCCCCCATACACATGTACATACACACGTCCACACACGCAAATATACATACCTACACAGCTTTCCATGGTTTACCCCAGACGCTTCACATGCCCCGACTCAATCCACTGACAGCACGTCAACCCCTGTATACCACATTGCTCCAATTCACTCTATTCCTTGCCCTCCTTTCACCCTCCTGCATGTTCAGGCCCCGATCACACAAAATCCTTTTCACTCCATCTTTCCACCTCCAATTTGGTCTCCCTCTTCTCCTCGTTCCCTCCACCTCCGACACATATATCCTCTTGGTCAATCTTTCCTCACTCATTCTCTCCATGTGCCCAAACCATTTCAAAACACCCTCTTCTGCTCTCTCAACCACGCTCTTTTTATTTCCACACATCTCTCTTACCCTTACGTTACTTACTCGATCAAACCACCTCACACCACACATTTTCCTCAAACATCTCATTTCCAGCACGTCCATCCTCCTGCGCACAACTCTATCCATAGCCCACGCCTCGCAACCATACAACATTGTTGGAACCACTATTCCTTCAAACATACCCATTTTTGCTTTCCGAGATAATGTTCTCGACTTCCACACATTTTTCAAGGCTCCCAAAATTTTCGCCCCCTCCCCCACCCTATGATCCACTTCCGCTTCCATGGTTCCATCCGCTGACAGATCCACTCCCAGATATCTAAAACACTTCACTTCCTCCAGTTTTTCTCCATTCAAACTCACCTCCCAATTGACTTGACCCTCAACCCTACTGTACCTAATAACCTTGCTCTTATTCACATTTACTCTTAACTTTCTTCTTCCACACACTTTACCAAACTCAGTCACCAGCTTCTGCAGTTTCTCACATGAATCAGCCACCAGCGCTGTATCATCAGCGAACAACAGCTGACTCACTTCCCAAGCTCTCTCATCCCCAACAGACTTCATACTTGCCCCTCTTTCCAGGACTCTTGCATTTACCTCCCTAACAACCCCATCCATAAACAAATTAAACAATATATATATATATATATATATATATATATATATATATAATTTTTTTTTCTTTTTTCATATTTGCCATTTTCCACATTAGAGAGGCAGCATCAAGAGCAGATGGTCAAGCCTTAGAGAAAAATTCTTCACCTGGTCCTCTTTGCTGTATCTTTTTGTGGAAATCAGGATGGAAGGATTTCCAGCCCCTTTCCTCCCACCTCTTTAAGTCACCCTCTACCACTTGCAGGGAATACGTAGGCAGTATTCTTTCTCCCTAATCCCCAGGGGATAAAGGTGAGTGTTCACACTACAGAGGCATAAGTTTGTTGAGTATTCCTGGGAAATCATACGGGAGGGTATTGACTGCGAGGGTGAAGGCATGTACAGAGCATCAGATTGGGGAAAAGCAGTGTGGTTTCAAAAGTAGTAGAGGATGTGTGGATCAGGTGTTTGCTTTTAAGAATGTGATTGAAAAATATCTAAAAAAACAGATGGATTTGTACATAGCATTTACGGATCTGGATAAGGCATATGATAGGGTTGATAGAGATGCTTTGTGGAAGGTTTTTACCAAGAATGTAAGGCATGTGTACAAGTAGGAAGAGAGGAGAGTGATTAGTTCCCAGTGAAGGTTGGTCTGCAGCAGGGGTGTGTGATGTCCCCATGGTTAAGATTAGTTTGTTTATTTATAGGGTGGTTAGGGAGGTATATGCAAAAGTTTTGGAAAGAGGGGCGAGTATGCAATCTGTTGGGGATGAGAGGGCCTGGGAAGTGAGTTAGCTGTTGTTCACCGATGATACAGCTCTGGAGGATGATTTGAGTGAGAAACTGCAGAAAGGTGGTGGGTGAGTGTGGAAAAGTGTGTGAATGGAGAAAGTTGAGAGTAAATGTGAATAGGAGCAAGGTTTATTAAGGTTCAGTAAGGTTGAGGAACAAGTTAAATGGGATGTAAGTTTGAATGGAGAAAAATTGGGGGGAGAGAATCACAGGTGGGGAGGGGGTGAAGGTTATGGGAGCGATGAAGAATGTGTGGAAGGAGAGAACGTTATGAGAGAGCAAAAATGGGTATGTTTGAAGAAATAGTAGTTTCAACAATATCATATGGTTGTGAGGCATGGGCTATAGATAGGGTTGTATGGAAGAGGGTGGATTTGTTGGAAATGAAATGTTTGAAGACAATATGCGGTGTGAGGTGGTTTGATCAAGTAAGTAATGAAAGGATAAGAGAGATGTGTGGACATAAAAAGTGTGTGATTGAGAGAGCAGAAGAGGGTGTGTTGAAATGGTTTGGACATATGGAGAAAATGAATAAGGAAAGATTGACAAAGAGAATATATGTGTCTGAGGCGGAGGGAGCAAGAAGAAGTGGGAGACCATATTGGAGGTGGAAGGATGGAGTGAAAAACATTTTGAGCAATTGGGGCCTGAACATGCAGAAGGGTGAAAGGCGTGCAAGGAAAAGAGTGAATTGGAACAATGTGATGTACAGGGGTCGATGTGCTGTCAATGGATTGAACTAGGGCATGTGAAGCATCTGGGATAAACCATGAAAACTTTTGTGGGGCCTGGATGTGGAAAGGGAGCTATGGTTTCAGTGCATTATACATGACAGCTAGAGACTGGGTGTGAACGAATGTGACCTTGGTTGTCTTTTCCTAGCGCTACCTCGCACACATGCGGGAGGAGGGGGTTGTCATTTCATGTGTGGCGGGGTGGTGATGAGAACGAATAAGGGCAGACAGTATGAATTACGTATGTGTATATATGTATATGTCTGTGTGTGTGTATATATATATATATATATATATAGGTATGCGTTGAGATGTATAGGTATGTATATGTGCGTGTGTGGATGTGTATGTATATACATGTGTATGTGGGTCGGTTGGGCCATTCTTTCGTCTGTTTCCTTGCGCAACCTCGCTAATGCGGGAGACAGTGACAAAGTATAATAATATATATATTCATTTATTTACTTATTATACTTTGTCGCTGTCTCCCGTGTTAGCAAGGTAGCACAAAGAAACAGACAAAAGAATGGCCCAACCCACCCACAGATACACATAAGTATATGTATGTAAGTAGGAGAGATGGTCAGAGAGTGTTATTGGATTACATGTTGATTGATAGTTAAGTAAAAGAGAGACTTTTGGAGGTTAATGTGCTGAGAGGGGCAACTGGAGGGATGTATGTTCATTATCTTGTGAAGCCGAAGGTGAAGATTTGTAGAGGTTTTCAGAAAAGAGGAGAGATGTTGGGGTGAAGAGAGTGGTGAGAGTAAGTGAGCTTGGAAAGGAGACTTGTGTGAGGAAGTACCCGGAGAGATTGAGTGCAGGATGGAAAAAGGTGAGAGCAAAGGATGTAAGGGGGAGTGGGGGAGGAATGGGATGTATTTAGGGAAGCAGTAATAGCTTGCGCAAAAGATGCTTGTGGCATGAGAAACGTGGGCAGATCAGAAAGGGTAGTGAGTGGTGGGATGAAGAAGTAAGATTGTTACTGAAAGAGAAGAGAGAGATGTTTGGATGATTTTTGCAGGAAATGACTGGGAGGTGTATAAAAGAGGCAGGAGGTCAAGAGAAAGGTGCAAGAGGTGAAAAAGAGGGCAAATGAGAGTTAGGGAGAGAGAGTATCATTAAATTTTAGGGAGGACAAAAAAGATGTTTTGAAAGGAGGTAAATAAAGTGCGTAAGACAAGAGAATAAATGGGAACATCGGTGAAGGGGGTTAATGGGGAGGTAATAACAAGAAGTGGTGAAGTGAGAAGAAGATGGAATATTTTGAAGGTTTATTGAATGAGTTTGATGATAGAGTGGCAGATATACGGTGTTTTGGTCGAAGTTGTTTGTGAAGTGAGAGGGTCAGGGAGAATGGTTTGGTGACCAGAGAAGAGGTAGTGAATGCATTGCAGAAGATGAAAGCTAGAAAGGTGGCAGGTTTGGATGGTATTGCAGTGGAATGTATCAAAAAAGGGGGTGACTGTGTTATTGACTGGTTGGTAAGGACATTCAGTGTATGTATGGTTCATGGTGAAGTGCCTGAGGATTGGCGGAATGCATGCATAATGCCACTGTACAAAGGCAAAGGGGATAAAGGTGAATGTTCAAATTACAGAGGTATAAGTTTGTTGAGTATTCCTGGGAAATCATATGGGAGGGATTGATTGAGAGGGTAAAGGCATGTACAGAGGGCCAGATTGGGGAAGAGCAGTGTGGCTTCAGAAGTGGTAGAGGATGTGTGGATTAGGTGTTTGCTTTGAAGAATGTATGTGAGAAATACTTAAAAAACAGATGGATTTCTATGTAGCATTTATGGATCTGGAGAAGCCATATGATAAGAGTTGATAGAGATGCTCTATGGAAGATATCAAGAGTATATGGTGTGGGAGGTAAGTTGCTAGAAGCAGTGAAAAGTTTTTATCAAGGATGTAAGGCATGTGTACGAGTAGGAGAGGAGGAAAGTAATTGGTTCCCAAGGAATGTTGGTTTGCGGCAGGGGTGCGTGATGTCTCCATGGTTGTTTAATTTGTTTATGGATGGGGTGGTTAGGGAGGTGAAGCAAGAGTTTTGGAGAGAAGGGCAAGTATGCAGTCTGTTGTGGATGAGAGGGCTTGGGAAGTGAGTCATTTGTTATTTGCTGATGATACAGTGCTGGTGGCTGATTCGGGTGAGAAACTGCAGAAGTTGGTGACTGAGTTTGGTAAAGTGTGTGAAAGAAGAAAGGTGAAAGTATATGTGAATAAGAGCAAGGTTATTAGGCTCAGTAGGGTTGAGGGACAAGTTAACTGGGAGGTAAGTTTGAATGGAGAAAAACTGGAAGTGAAGTGTTATAGATATTTGGGAGTGGATTTAGCAGCGGATGGAACCATGGAAGTAGAAGAGAGTCACGGGGTGGGGGAGGGGGCGAACGTTCTGGGATCGCTGAAGAATGTGTGGAAGACGAGAATATCTCAGAGAGCAAAAATGGGTATGTTTGAAGGAATAGTGGTTCCAACAATGATATATAGTTGCGAGGCATGGGCTATAGATAAGGTTGTGAGGAGGAGGGTGGATGTGTTGGAAATGAAATGTTTGAGGACAATATGTGGTGTGAGGTGGTTTGATTAAGTAATGAAAGGGTAAGAGAGATGTGTGGTAATAAAAAGAGTATGGTTGAGAGAGCAGAAGAGGGTGTATTGAAATGGTTTGTTCACATGGAGAGAATGAGTGAGGAAAGATTGACAAAGAGGATATATGTGTCAGAGGTGGAGGGAACAAGGAGAAGTGGAAGACCAAATTGGAGGTGGAAGGATGGAGAGGATGGAGTGAAAAAGATTTTGAGCAATCAGGGCCTGAAGATACAGGAGGGTGAAAGGCAACCAAGGAATAGAGTAAATTGGAATGATGTGGCATATTGGAGTCGATGTCCTGTCAATTGATTGAACCATGGCATGTGAAGTGTCTGGGGTAAACCATGGAAAGTTTTGTGGGGCCTGGATGTGGAAAGGGAGCTATGGTTTTGGTGCATTACGCGTGACAGCTAGACTGAGTGTGAATGAATGTGGCCTTTGACGTTCTCTCCTGGTGCTACCTTGCGCATGCGGGCGGAAGGGGTGCTGTTTCATGTGTGGCGGGGTGGTGATGGGAATGGATGAAGGCATCAAGTATGAATATGTACATGTGTATAAATGTATATGTCTGTGTAAGCATATGTATGTATACGTTGAAATGTATAGGTATGTATATGCGCGTGTGTGGGCGTTTATGTATATGTATGTGTATGTGGGTGGGTTGGGCCATTCTTTCATCTGTTTCCTTGTGCTACATCGCTAATGCGGGAGACAGCGACTAACTATGATAATAAAAAAAAAAAATGCCTCTTCTCTGTTTACCAAACCATTCTCCCTGACCCTCCCACTTCGCACACCACCTCGACCTTGATGTGTCATAAGAAAAAATGTAATAGACATAAAAAAAGGGCATTACATAGCAAAGCTTTTGTGCTCTGCATCCCAATTTCTCTCAAATGACATTAATTTTAGAATCATTGATAGTCTAAGTATGCATGTATCATTATAGTTCTAATTGGAACAACTTTAGTACATAATTGATTGATATCACTTTCATTATCACTGTTCCTATGTATTAAGAAGACAGTAATGATGAACCTAATCACACAATCATGATATAAATTTTCAGTAATATTGTTTTGCACACTAAAAATCCTTTAATCACAGAAACCACTTACCCTTGAAGTTGCCACAAACTTCTGAAAGCTATTAATATCTTTTTCCTAGTTCATACACAAAGAAAAAAAAATTTTGTTTATAAAAGTCACAGGATTCTATTATCTATTTATTAACACATTCACTGTACATAACATCCTTACTAGACAAACTTGAGATACTTTTATTTAAAACCTTATACCAGAGTGACATCGAGTTCATCCCAGTGCCACTGTCACATGGCTGCAGTCATGCTGAAATACATTTCATATAATGAGACTACTGAAATAAATGAGCATAGAGTTATTGCTGAAGGAGTAAAATTATTGAAGTAAGAACCTCTTTCAAGTATACATTAGCACTGTGAAAGGAAGCATGTGGATATAGTGAGTAAATGGATCCCAAGAATAAAGAGACTTGAAATTCATGGATTCATGAAACAAATGATTCATGAACCATGAATTCATATAATACAAAAGTTCATAAAACAAAGGCTCATGAATGAAATACAAAACATTTATGAAACAATTGGATTCACAAACCAAGTGTATTTCTGAAACAATTTAATGGATCCATCAAATCATCAGTGTAAACTAGAGAGTTGTCCGTTTCCCATCATCTATAAGGCACATAAGAATTTGCTGGGGAAACATAAAAAGCAAAAAGATTTCTTGGGGAAGGTGCTGGTAGAGAAAGTAAATTGGTTACCTATTACAGAAAGAACAGTTTTCTCTGCCTTGTAAGAATCTGGGATGGATCCTTCTCACTCGTCAGGCACTGCAATATCTTTAGTTACAACTCGCTTTACTGCTCTGACTCCAGGGATGCAATCCAACCAAAACATGAACTTAAGATCCCAAATCATATATCCAGGCAAATATTTTGGGATCCACAGAATTATGTTCACAAATAATAATGCTATGGATATACCTGGTGCATCAAAAGTACTGAAATATATATTCTGGGCTACTCAAAAATAGTCTTCTTGGTAAACTAAATCATTTACCATCTTTGGGCAGTCAAAAATTACTTAAATATATTTAGTGTGTAGAATAGTGATATCAGCACGAAATAAATATTGTTAAATGATAATAATAATACTGATAATTATAACTGTAAATATAACTCTACCATTATCACTTATTATCATTAACATACAAACAGAAACTATCCAATTCAAACTAGATGATGAATCCAGCTGCAACAACTAATTTTCATGTATACTTGCCAATAATCTTTGCTGTTAATAATTTTGAATAATCAAAATTGTATATTTTCATATATGACATTCTTCTTTTGGTACTGATTACTTTTCAATAGGTAGCTAACTATATATTTCTTCTACAGACTGAATACATCTGAGAGCAATGCTGACTAAAACATGTCCCAAAAATCCATCATCTTCAGCAAACTACATTTTTACATCAAGGATGTCTCTCTCAAAATCATCATCTAGTGCAAACTGGTTCAACAATGAAAGAAAATTTGAGAATTGTAGTAACAGTTCTTTTCAAGATATGTGCAAGACTCAAGCATTCTTTTGATTATACTGTCTCCTAATTTCTTGGAGCATCATTTTTTCGAAGTGAGAATCAGAGTTGCTCCATGAATGGACAGGCAGCCTTTAAAAGTAACCATTCTTTTATCATGAGAAGATGAAAATCAGACTTTGTACCATTTCCTAAACTCCCTTCAATGCAATTATCACTTGTGGTGAGTGGCCCTGATGCATCAACAGAGAAATATTCACAACTACAGCACTTACTAAACCATCAAAAATTATGGGTTGAAACACAAAAAAATATCAAAATTACCATAAAAACCACTAGATCAGTTAATCAAATGAAGGGTAATGAGCTCTGTAACTGGTTGTCTAAATCTTTGGGTCTAAGACTGGTTGATACAAGTAACATCAAGTTCCTTAATTGGCTGTTCTGAATACAGACATCAAGCTCTGTTACTTTTCAGCTTAATAGTTGGAAATCAATCTTACAAGTCACACTGAGGACCTTATTGCTCCAAAGGAGCTTATCATTTCCAAGCTCCTCCACAGAGTGCAGCCTCGAAGGAGCAGAAGCCCATAAAAGGGATCTTGGGGTTGTATAATAGTATATTATACAAGTAGGAAGAGAATAGTGAAGAGCTCCATTGAAGAAAGCAGGGTCTCAATGAGACTGTACTCTTCAACATCCACTCACAATGACAATGCCTTGCCAGTATCTTTAAACATATTATCTAATTAAATATACAACCCCAAGACTCCTTTTATGGGACTCTTGCAGCTTCCAAGCTATACATCTTTGGAGTGAGAAGTTCCTCAATAAGACCACTACTTTTCATCTACTGACAATGGTACAGCCTTGCTAATGGTAACTTCCATTTGAAGTGCAACAATATGCAGGATGAGTGTGAGAACACTGGTCTCTCCCTCTCTTTACATGCATAAATATAAAAGGGAAGCATAAGTAAGTTATAGAGTGGGTGTAGGGGGAAGGGAGCATTGAAAAATGTGTGGATAGGTCATTATCTGGAAGGGCAAAAATGAGTATGTTTGAAAGTAAAGTAGTCCCAGCAATGTTGTATGAATGCAAGGCAGTGGATGAAGATGAGAATGAGTGGAGGAAAGTGGATGTGTTGGAAATGAAATGTTTGAGGAGAATATGTGGTGTGATAGGGTAAGAGAGAGGTATGGTAATAAGAGTGTGGTCAAGACAGCTGAAGAGGGTATGCTGAAATGGTTTGGACACAGGGAGAGAATGAGTAGGGAAGGGTTGACAACAGGATATAGTATACATCTGAAATGGAGGGGATAAGGAAGGAGACCAAATTGGAGATGAAAGAATGGAATGATAAAAATTTTGAGTGATTGGGGCCAAAACATGCAGGAGAGTGAAAAGCATCCACAGAATATAGGAAATTGGAACAATTTGGTATACAGAGGTTAATGTGCTGTCATTGGACTGAACTAGGGGCATGGGAAGCAGCCAAGGGGAAACCATGGAAAGGTCCATGGTGTCTGGTTGTGAATTGGGCTATAGTTAGTGAATTGTACATGACAGCTAGAGAATGGATGTGAGCAAAGGCAGCCTTTCTTTGTCTGTTCCTGACACTATCTCACTAACATGGGAAATAGTGATCAAGTATGAAAAAAATAAGGGAATACATACATATTCATATAAATTTTTCATAGTTGATTGCCATGTCACATGCCAGTGAGGTAGCACTTGGAACAAACAAACAAAGGTCACATCCACTCACATCCATTCTCTAGCTGTCATGTGTAATGCAAAGAAACTACAGCTCCCTATCCACAACCAGGCTTCACAGAATTTTCCATGGTTTATCTGAGATGCTTCATGCGCCCTAGTTCTGTCCCTTGACAGCACGTCAACCCCAGCATAGCGCATCATTCTAATTTACTCTATCCCATCCATGCCTTTCACCCTGCTGCATCGTCAGGCTTCAATTGCTCAAAATCTTTTTCACTCCATCCTTCCATCTCCAATTAGGTATCCCCATTCTCCTCATTCCCTCCACTTCTTACACTTTTATCCTCTTTGTCAAATGTTCCTCACTCATCCTCTCCATATGTCCATGCCATTTCAGCACTCTCTCTTCAGGTCTCTCAACTAAACTCATATATGACCACACCTTTCTCTTACCCCTTCATTACTTAACCAAACCACCTATCCATATGCAAACATAGTCTCCACAAAAAAATCTGTTGATTACCATTTAGAATAAGGTTTTACCTGTCAGCTTTATTCACAGAACAAATCCTGTTACTCACTTATGGTTGGGATAGTGTATGTCTTAACATCATGGTATAATCTTAAAAAGTCAGGTGAAATGATTTGCTGCTACAGTCACCCTATAGTTGAGAGTGCAACTTTGAGGGATGCAACTTTTGCTCGAAGTCCTTGTGTTTAGTGATACTGTTGCTATTTCTGGTCTGGATGATATTTTTCCTCTACCAGTAACTAAACATGGGTCCTAACATTTTATATAGAGAAAAAGCCCATATTCTTGCTTGGAAACAAGAAAATATACCCACAAGTGAGATTCCAAGACATAGAGAGACAGCCAAGTTCCCCAATCAGACATCTTTTTTTTCCCTTGCTTATGTCATCCCTCTCCAAAATGCAAGGTCTGGTACACTGAGGAAGACTAGTAAGATGACTGATAACCTAATGAAGCATGAGGTATTGAAATACACATCCTGATCAAGTTATTGATAATCAGAACGTAGGTTAGTATATGGTTTGGAAATATAGAAAAAATGAGTGAGGAAAGGTTAACAGAAGGTATATGTGTCAGGAGTGAGGGGTATAAGGAGAAACGGGAGACTAAACTAGAGATGTTAGGATGGGATAAAATTGGTTTAGAGTGGTAACTGCAGGAGGGTGTATGGTGTGTGGGGAATGAATGAATTGGAGCAAAGTGATATACAGAGTGCAATGTGCTGTCAGTGGACTGAAACAGGGCATGTAAAACAGTCAAGGGTAATTATGGAAGATAATGTGGAGTCTGATTGTGGATAGGAGGCTGTGATTTTGGTTCGTAACACAAGACAGTTAGAATGTTTGTGAATGAGGCCATTTTCTTTGTCTATTCCTGATGTTGCCTTGCTTTTGCAGGAAACATTAAACAGGTTCCACCGGCATAATATTGTATCATCATCAATGGATGAAAAATATTTCAGTCTAGCCAAGGAGGTTCTCACTCCAAAGGAATCCATCATTTCCCTGCTTCTGATTGGGGTATACCCTTAAGTTGCAATAGCCTCATGAAAGGGGTCCTGGGTTGTAATTTTAATTGATCAAATGTAGATTTCTCAACAGCATTATCATATCTTTTTTTAAAATTTGAATACAGATGCCATAAATATAACAAGATTTCTTAAAAGAAAATGATTGTAATAATACTAATGATTGAAAAGACACATTTAAGATTAAAATCCATAAATATACACAGTCAAAGAGAAAAAATTTGAACACCTTAGAACCAGAAGTGTGAGGATTCCTGAAAATTATGTACTAATGAGCAGATCTCTGATTAAATCCTCAACCCATACTTTTAAGTTCAAAGGAAATAACACTTAATATATAAATATACTCATAAAAAAACAGAGACAGAACATATCTTACAAGCCACCCTCTTAAGACTCCCTTACCTCCCCTATTGTCACTCATCCCCATTATAGCCTTGTTTGACGGACCATTCCCAGTGACAATCATGCTAGACAAATTGGTGTTACCCAGGATGTAGTAAGATTGTAAACCTTGTTGAGACTGTGGTTTTTGCGTTTAAGATAACTTTTAAACAGCACTTGTATGGAATAACGGCACATACAGGCAGAGATACATAGAGATAGATAATGATAGCGAGTTTTAATGAGGTAAGAGAGACTGCACAAATTCTTTGGCAGCAAATGGAATCAGAAGCAGAAGTAAGTCATGAGGTAAGTGAGAAGGTAAATGTTTAAGGAGCATTGTAGAATTATGTTATCTGGGAAGGCAAAAATGGATATGTCTTATGGTACAGTAGTCTCAAAGATTTTGTATGGATGCAAGGCATGGGCTACAGATGAGGATGTGCAGTGAAAGGTGGATGTGTTGAAAATGAAACGTATGATGTGGTTTGACTGAGTAAGTAATGAATGGGTAATAAAAAGGTGTGGTATTACCACAATTAAAACAAGTATCAGTGAGAGAGCTAACGATGGCATGCCGAAATAGTTTGGGCATATGAAGAGAATGAGAAACAGGTTGTCAAAGAGGTTATACGTGTCAAAAGTGGAGGGGACAAGGAGAAAAGGGAAACTAAATTGGAGATGGAAGAATGGAGGGAAAAAGATTGGGTGATCAGGGCCTGAACATACTGGAGGGTGAAAGTGCATACTTCTAATTTCCTCAACCTATTCAACCAACTATTCAGACTTCCAATCCTGGACCTTTCTAAAGGCTCCAGCAGGCCAAGGCTATGCTACTTCTAGTAGTAGAGAAATGTAGTCTCCTTTGGAGTGAGAAGTTCTCTGATGAGACTCTACTCTTGGTGATACAGCCTTGCAAAAGGTGTGACCTCAAGCAGGAAGAGTTCAGATACACCTACATGTATATATAGGTATTATTAGGCTCCATTTGCAAGAGGTTACATTGAGAGTGAAAAGTCACCTTTAGTGAAGATGTTTCATTGGAAGTAAAGTCTCTTAAAAAAACTCACTCCACAGGAGCCTAAATTTCCCTGCTAAAAGAAGTACAGCCTTGGGCTGCAGGAGCCTTTAGAAAGGTCTGAACAGTTTGTTGAATAGGTTGAGGAAATTGGAAGTATGCACTTGATTTATGAGTACATATGGGGAGCTAGGATATGAATGTTGAGCCATACAGGAGAGTGGGTATTCTAATTTCCTTATAGATAGATGTTGGGTGTATGGGTCAGACTGTCTTAATGGAGAGTTTATTTGGATGGGAGAAGTGATGAGGGTTGGTATGGAGGTACTGATTATGTTGCAGTATGCATTGAGTAGTTTTATTTCCTACAGGAAAGTTGTTACTTTTTTTTTAACAGTTTTGTATGATGAGCAGTATCAGGGAACAGGCAGTTATGGTGTATAATTATGTTTTATGAGTCACCCTCTTTGTACTTGTTGCTCATCTATTTTTAGGATTGTAGAATCATAACAAGATGGAAGGGTATATCCAGGTGTAAGTCTCTTTCTTGGACAAGGACTATGTGTACATTGTGGTCTTGCTGTAGAATTAGTACTCGTGACTTTGTTTTTTTTTAATTTTCCAAAAGAAGGAACAGAGAAGGGGGCCAGGTGAGGATATTTCCTCAAAGGCCCAGTCCTCTGTTCTTAACGCTACCTCGCTAATGCGGGAAATGGCAAATAGTACGAAAGAAAAAGAAAGAAAGACTTTGTTTTCAATGCTATTGGTGCCAAGTTGTAAACATTTATGTGAATGGGGTTCTGTGGTGTAGTAGAGTTGTGCATGTTGGAGTTGTGTATTTTGTGTTGGTGCTTACTAGATGTTTGTGCTGGGAGTGTGAAGGCCTGGGCAGGAGCTGAAGGAGTTTGTAACCAAGTGGCTGCTAGTGTCCTAATTGCTCTGAAAGGCCCTTTATGGAGAGGAGAGATGTGCAGTGGAGAAGAAAACACAGAGGGCAGCTGCCACATTCATAAGTAGTGCTTTCTGGTGATGAAAGTTTGGCACTGTGGACAAATGTGCTTGGATGGTCCAAGCTGGGGAATAATATCCCGGGTAACACCTCCAATGGAGAAAAAATTTGTGTGAACATGAAAAATGTTTGGTTTTGACCCATGGTCTGGCATGGTGGCTGGGGACAGCTTGGGATTACATTCCATGTAGAAGCAAGAAGTGGCTTCTCTGGAGCAGGAGGCTCCTTCCAGTGGTGTCCTCTGATGGTGTGCTGAGAAAGTCGTGATGAGATCCCTATTTGTGGATAACAGTCTTGTCAGGGTCTTCCTCCTTCCCACAATAAATATATACATCTACACACACACACACACACACACCTTTCTACTTTACCATCCTATATGAGGATCCCTTCTAAGGTACTCCTGCAGTGCTCAGGAAGCTACCCACATCCAATGGGCAGGATAACAGGTCAAGAAGTGTGATATTGTATGTACGTCTTTGTGGGATGAGGAGAGGACAACTGAGAAATATGCAGTCAGTCACTGGTGTGGAAGATACATCTTGGACATGAATGGTCTTGTGGTGAACTGATTTTTATAATGTTAAAAAGATGGATGTTGTTCAGATCTCTGAGGTGAAAATTTATTTTGTACAAGCCTGGGGAGCATAGTCCCTGAAAGTTGTGTGTATAGTGGCATAGATTTTAAGACTGGGATGATGAGGTGGGTGTTTAAAATTTGTCATTACAGTGTGAAAATGTTTTGTCAATGTTTTCTTTGTTGGAGGAGGAAGGGTATCTGCAGGTGTAAGTTACTAAAGTGTAAGGCAAGGGTGAGCTCTCTATTTCTATTTGGGGGTTGGTGGTTGGCTGTGAAGTCGTTTAGGTGGTTTGGTAGTTATAAAAAGTTTACCTCAGCTTCATATTTCAACAAATATACCCACAGATCCTACTTCCACAACAAACATAATAATGACAAAACATATAACCAACTAATGTTTCAAAAAGCATTAAACAACTGCCCTCCCTACACAGTCTTAAACACCACCTTACAAGACATACATCAAGCTGAAACTAGCTTGCCTTCCCTGACATGAACTATATTTTCTTTCTTATCTACATTTTGGACACTGCCCATCACACCATTACAGCACTAAACTCTCATGCTCAAGAACACTGACTTAACATATTACATGACCACTCGAGGCCCAATTATGTAACTTCCACACTGAACATTTACATTTCAAGTGTCTTGTGATCATCCCACAAAGGCATGCACATATCATCACAAAGGCATGCACATATCACTTCTTTTAACCTTAGGTTCTGCCAAGTGGACATAGTGAGCTTCCAGAGTGCTGCAGGAGCTCAATACATGGGGCTCCTATGGCAGGAAGTTAAAGTATTCATATAACTCGGTTATTTATCTACCTGTATGTGCACAGCTTCAAAAGCCCTTCTACTGCTTTCAACCCTATAAAAGAACACTTAAATTTCATAACCAAACAGTTCTTAAAAATATTAGCATCCTCAAAAAATTACTCTTCAAAATTTGCTTTGACAGGAAATGACTAGGGTCAAGTGAAATTTCTAAACAGTACATGATAATGGTAGAGAGAATAATCCTTTAATAAATGTGAAATGGTGGCAATAGCAAACACATCATGGTACCACTAATCTTGGATCAGTATCAGTTACTTGACATAAGGTTTAATGGGTTGGCAGTATCACAGCATACCTACCATTGCTACATGCTGTTATTGTTAAAGGATTTCTGGTGGCCCTCTACCTCAGGAGTGGAGTAGAAGTAAAGATCTTGTAACTTACATAGTGCCATAATCCCTCAGATCTAAAACTAGCAAAAAAAGTGAAAAATCCCATATCCAGTCCAGAACACAATAACTTTGGGTGAAGAGCATGGAAAAGTAAAATGAGAAGATACAATGAAAATCCTGATTTAATCGTACCAGTAATCTAAACAATTCTTTGGAACTATTTTGTTGATGGAGTCAGTGGCTATCATTTGCCTCATCACCATCAAGACAGTCTATTATCTATGGAAAATAAATCATTTTTCTTTTTAAGTATCACCTCAAGGTCTTAATTTCTAAACAAATTCTTTTAATTCATGGCACAAGACACACCTCCCTTCT
Source organism: Panulirus ornatus (assembly GCF_036320965.1). Classification (NCBI taxonomy): domain Eukaryota; kingdom Metazoa; phylum Arthropoda; class Malacostraca; order Decapoda; family Palinuridae; genus Panulirus; species Panulirus ornatus. Next base: position 10,549,189 of record NC_092267.1, on the reverse strand, counting down.
CACCTTAACAGTGTTTGGAATTCTTAGCTGACCTGCACTTCTCTAAATTCTGGACCTCTGATTAAAAAGTTATACACCAGACACTACAAGAACTGAACTGAGCTCATGGCATGAAACAGATGAGAGACTCTAAGAACTATCACTTAAGAGTGAATAAAAAAAGATGGCATTTATCATTTATATACAGGGAGTGACACTTTCCTAAAGCAGTATTATGGGTAACATATTTACTGAATCAAATGCTGAACCCACATTTTACAAAAAAAAAAATCATAATCAGTCCATATGAAAAATTAAAAATCAATACCAAACAGTCAATGAAAATTATGCATAGATACACAGGAAACTTTCAGTACATCAAGAGATAAAAGAGATATGCACAAAGTTTCACCGTAACAGCTTACACTTAATTTATCATAAATTTCTAGGAGGGCCTGACAGCACTTGAACACTTGTAGTAAAAACTGGACAGGTGTCTTGGGCAATGGCTTAGCATCTGTCCATCACTGCTGTTCTATCCTCCTGTCCACTCCAGGCACAACAGATGCATGCCCTTGTACCACTGATACAAAATTGACGGACTGCAATGTTCAAGTTGACGGAAAGTGCACCTTTTGAGAAGCCAAAGTGGACTGTAAGGCCAACAGCATACTTTTGTGTTTCTTTGAGATCTTCAACAAGTGCAGCATGTTGTAAAGTACAAAGTAGGTACATATGTGAGTATTTCCAGCTTGGCTCCATACATAATGTATATAAGAATTTCTAAAGCACCTCCATGATCTTTTTGCACTTGACACCATAAATAATGGACTTGTCAATAGATCACGAGCTGCAAACTCTTATCGATGTTTGTCATTAGTCGCTTCCAAATTACGACCATTGAGAAAATTATGGATAAAGTAGTTAACTAGCAGTCCCAACCCTATATTAGGCATTAGATTCCTTAATTCTCTCTAAGGTTTTGAGTTTCTCTGGGTCAAGCTCAGGGGGACCATCACTCGGACTAGGAGACTTTGGTGAGGGTGACTGCTCTCCCTCAATTTCTCCCGCACCTCCCTCAGCACCTGCCATCTCCATGCGCATCTCCATGGGACCTTCAGGAGCAGGTGGAGGTGGGGGCTGCCGACCATCATCATCCAGCACCAGTGCCTCACCTTCACACTCTGATCTCTCAGCATCTGCATGCTGGCAATCCATCTGGTGCTGGTCAGCCTCAGCCCTGGAGTCTTCACCTGCACCACCCACATCCTCCTCCTGAGTCTCCACCGTAGGAGTCGCAGCTGTTATGATGATCTGTGCCACACCCAGACCTCCTAGTCCGCAGGGAGACATTATAGATCAGAGGTCACACCTGGCTAGTAATAGATTTTAACATTTATCACCACTAAACTCCCCAGATTTCTTGTTTGAATTGATTAAATTAATATTTATTTCTCCCTCAACATTATCATTACTCCGAAGATTTTAAACTTATCTCTCATTATACCCTTTTACAACATTTCTAATGCATAAAGTAAACAGCAAGCAGGCATATGTTTGAAAAGAAGCAATTCACTATTCAGTTCAAAGTTCATTAAACCATTATATTCATTAAGACTGATAATTCTTATCTTAACTGAGGAAAATCAGGCATGTCTACTATATCACATAACTGTAATACAGAAACAAAAACAATAACATGAAACTCATCTACTATAAGTGCAAGACATAATTCCACTGCTATCTGTCAAAAGGTCAAACTTTGTGGAAGAAATAAGGATTTCAATATGATATCGTTTAATTTAACACGTACAGATTTTTTTCTTTTTATATTCTCTACGAAGGTGAAACTGTGTGAGGAACCTATTTCAAGCATGTCTATGGGACATGAAAGGTTCAGGAGTCTATAATAGTCTACACAAAGAGGTTAACATACCAGGAAACGCCCCAACTCTCACAAATTGAGGATCCAATCGTGATTACGTCTGGGCCAAACCCGCTCCCACGTCTAAAGTAAAAACAAAATACGGATATCCAAACTACGTGAACCATTAATCAGTGAAATAACATAGTCCCGTTAACATGTATCTTCCTAACAGCATGGATCTTATGCTTGAAAAATAGAAGTTATCTCCTAAAGTTTTAAAGTGTTATAGTATACTCATTATAAAGAGGGCAATAAAAATGCTATATCAAAGTGGAAAAAATCTTAGAAAATTCATCATGTAAACAGAGACTATTAAATGTTTATACATGTGAGAAGATAATGGCTGTATACATTACAGAAGGGAAAGACAGTCCTTAGAAACGATAATTGAATATATCTCACATGCCAGCTTGTGTTTCACATGCTCACACGTTCAAGTCATCCCACAGCTCAAAATATAGCAGTGAGTGTGATATGCATGTGAGTAAATGTCAAAAACATGGCGCGATCAACCAGGTCATTCAGCAACTGGCAAGAACCAGTGCAGAGTGTAATATAAGAGAGATCAAGTAATCTTTAGAACACTACTCTTCAAATCTAACTCATTCTTCTACCAATAAATCATCCATAACTCTATAACTATATGGGTCAATTGACTATGCAGTTAAAAAGCAAAGAAATTAAAGCCACTCATGCACTTATGGTCATCATTTACAATATCATCAAGAATAGAATCTACAATATATTCAAATTGCATCTACTAGTATTGTCCTTACCATTGCCACTGCTGCCATCCTCAAAGGGGAGTTTAGACTGCTTATCATCCTTTGAAGATGTTGAACCCTTGGCCTTTGGGTCGCCCTGCTTGCTTACCGCATCCTGCTGAATGATGTATTTGATTAACATATAAAAATCTGCTGAAGTGAAACCTTGCCAATTGACAAACCAAGGATACTTCACATAAGACAATCCTTACATAATTAGAATATTTCTAATACTTTAAGAGTGGTAAAAAAATTATTAGCCAGGGGCCTTCTGTAAAAGAGGTTAAAAAATATCTGTTAAACCATAACTAATGACCAATTTGAAATCATATTTCTAAAACCTCTCAACCAGAGATGCAGTTTCTGAATGTAATAATAAGCAAACAGTTTCTACCTTTTTCATCTAACTTGGCACATACCAAATGAAGAAAACATTATATCAAGCCATTTCTATGTGGTACTTGACTAAAAACTCAAGCTTGGATCACATGTACATATGTTCACTAAGTTCTTTATCCATCTCATGTTAGATGCCAATTTTGTTCAAACTTGAAAAACTAATCATAACAATTTAGTGGCTGCTCAATTCACATCTTGATATCAAACAAGAATCATAACTTACAAGAAATAAGGTATCAAAACTTACATCAGGTATTCATTCATCCATCCAAGTTTCAATAAACAAGAAGACTGCTTAAGCTAATCTTTGAATGACCAGGAATGTTACAATCTACTGCTTGGTAAACAATGTCCTAGGTTAATGAGAGCTTGGATATTTGGGCCAAAGGGTCACCAGATCAGGCATTGTACTCACTCTCACAAGCAAAGTAAAATATTTTCTCTTATTAAAAGTAATACTAATGAGTTTATATTTCCATAAATCAAACAAAAGCTATTTATCCAAGCTTTCTCCAAAGAGAATATGACATGAGAGGAAGGTGACCAAAGTGTAACATCCTTAATTAGGAGGATTAATTCATATGAATTTATGATATCTTTCATTTTGTTTTCATTGCTGCATTTAGCTAAACTCTCATTACATCAGTTATTACCACTCTTCTTCCATAGTCCCTTAATCATTTGTTTATGCTGGCTAACTGCATGCTAAAATTCAAACAAAACTAAGCGTGCAGTCTAATCTACTTTTACCAAGTGCCTTAGGTATGCAGAATACAGTATAAGCAGAACTATTACATTTTTAATACCACTACAAAACTTCAATCACTACATCTGTTTCATCCACTCTGTGATCTTTCTAGTGTAACTAGCAAGATACCTATGGTAGGTGAAGAAAGACAAAAGTGAATGAAGTAAAAAGACAGTAAATAAAAGCTATAAAATCTCGGAAAGAAGGAGCTAGTTCAAGGTACCTATAAGTTGTCCATGATCTAAGCACACTGTTTACCAGTGAACCTGTCAGTGGTAGGGCCAAGATCTTGTCATTTTCCGCTTATCACTCAGTTCACAGAGTCAACAAAACAGGCATGGAGACAGACTTTTCAGTGGTAGTTTAAAAGATAATGGATTTCCTCTAATTTCTAAAGTAAGCCATGTATGTCACTGCTTTCTACTCCTATGTCACCTAGATTAACTAAAGGCAAACTAGCTCTTCTATCTGAGGCTTCTTCACCTGCTGAGGCACCTCTGCAGGTTCCTCTACTTTAGGTTGCGTAGGCTTAGATGGTTCCTCCACCTTTGGAGGACTAGGTTCTGAGGGCTTTTCCACTTGGGGACACTCCACAGCTCCACCCTCCTACCCATGAACATCCACATCAGTAACATGGATGAACAATGAAGAGGACCAAGTTGTAAAATGAAAAATAGGCAGTAGTAAGTATTCGAAAGGCAGACGCTAGTCTGAAGATTAAGTATAAAAGTATAAAAGAGAGTATGAAGATATAATGCTGAAGGCTGAATTAATATCAAATGTAGAGCATAGTGTCAAGGTCTATCAATGAGGAAAATGGCAAAATTAGATGAAAAAACAATATCAAGAGCAGTTATTAAAATTAATATCACATTCATATTATGAAATAAACATTAAAAACAAAACATCAATGATAATAAAAAGACAGAGTTTTGAGCAAATGAAGGTTACATCAAGGAGAAAGTAATAAGCTAAATGCTAAAGATTTTAAAAGATAATACCAAGGACAGAATAAATATCAAATATTGACAATAATATATGGATGACATGAGGAGGGAAATATTGAAAATGAGAAAATCAAATGATACTAAATGATGAAGTAAATGCTGAAGATAATATGATTAAATGATAAAGTTTTACTATAATATGTTAAAAGTAGTACCAGCATCAAGGGTTGAAAGCAGGATAAAAATATAATGCTATACCAGATCAGAACTGATGGCAAGAAAAAGGCTGAAGTACTAAAGTAAGGTCATGTTACAAGGATAAAATATAAGATCAAAATGCTGAAGATGATGTAAATGTCAAATGCTGTTCTATAATCAATTACCAATGTTAACCACCATCACATGCCATACAGAGATAGGGGTTGAAGAGAGGATCAAGATGAGAGCATAAAGACAGAACAGATATCTGTTGAATGCAATGCCATTAAACAAAAATGATGAATCTATGAATATATAAATATACAACATAAGTGCTTCAGTTTTATGTAATCAAAGTTAAATGTTGCTATTAGAATCAAAGGCAGATGTTGCCCACAGTCCCAAGTTCAAAGTGTCACGACACCACTAATAGTAAACACTGAATAAAAGATTCACCCAAAGTGAGTACAAATAATGAGAAATTGATGTAATAATACAGCAGGAGATAAAAATAGCATAAAGGAATGCAGTTGTTACCATCATTATGGGAGTCATCAAGCAGAGTTCAAAGAAATGTGTACTATTCTTCACCAATATGAGCCACCATTAAACACAAGTGTATCAATGGGTGCAGAAGTAAACTATGCTCTTCATCTGAGAATTACATGCTGTTACTTATATGTGTTTCAAATTCAAATATTTTTTTCTCCATCTGGCTATCCAAGAACACAGTTTCATTAAAATCACTCTGGAAAGGAAAGCACACAAATGCTGAAATCTAAATAAAACACTATAATCATTGACATTAAATTCAAATCAATGCCTCATAAACCATTCCATGTAAAATGAATGTTGACATTTGTGATGAAAACTAATACACAGTACCAATACATTTACTGATGGGGAAAGGATGTCTTCTGAAAAATTTAGAATGTTTCAAACATAAAACTAAGAACAGTCACATCATGATGATGTCCATCTGTTTCTCACCAGATGATAAACCATGGAAGGTTCAAAACCTACTGCATTAATTCATAACAATCAACGAAAACAGGGACACACATCATGATTATATTTATGTCTAAGAGATGGAGGTTATATACTAGGCACAAATCATTTCTAATCATCATACTCTACGGCTATGCTACAAAAGCTGAACCTCATTCACAATGTCTACTATGGGTTAAATGAAAAATTGTAATTTGGTTTTTCTTTAAATTTTCTTTGTCACTCATCAAGCACACAATATACCTACATGCTGAGTAATTTTCTTCTTTCCTTGATAAACAATCTTTGGAAAAGTCATTAAAACTGCAGGTGCTGACCACAGTACTTCAAACTAAGAAATGGCTTCACCCCTATTCCAAAAGCTAAATTTCATAATACATGGAGTTGCTAAGATCTGTTCTCGAAAATATTCTGCTGAGACTTAAAAAAAAAAATGGAAAATAAAGAGAAAAGTAATCAAGTAAGTGCCTCCATATGCAAGTTTTCATAAGATAATAAACAAACCATATTGGTGATCATTTTTTTTCTTTCTGGCTTCCAAAATAAAATTTTTGAAAAGAAAATTTTAGATTAACTAAAACAGTCAAGCATTAAGGAGCCGCTAAAGGTAACTAAAGCAAAATGTCAAGTGCTTCACCTGTGTTGGAGATTCTGGCGGGGTGAAGGTAGGGGGCTCAACCACAGCCAACTGCGAGGATTCCAACTCACCCCCCTAAACACAACCATCACACCAGAGAAGAGCACATGAGAATATGAATGAAGAATGCTTTCTTCAAATAAAAACTAATCTTTTGTATAGGATAGAGATGGAATAAACAATCACTGTCAGAAAACAAGATGAAACCCTAAATTAGATCAGTTTCAAGAGAAAAAGAAGGATTAAACATTTTTCACAAATGGAAGACATGGTATAGATTTCTGTTGTACTAAAGAAGGCCAAACGTACGGATAAATCTTTCATAGGGTAAAATAGAAGACAAAATAAAAAAACGTTAAACTAAAAAATTAAAGATGACTGTCAGGTTCCCTCTTCCTCTTGGCATTGTCACTATAATTTCAACAGTGCAGTCCTGAGCTTTGTTACTGAATAAATATCTACATCTTATCTAGTTGAAGAGATGAGCAAGTGTAAATTCATCATTAATTTCTGTGTTGGACCCTTCCCTTCACAACTATCAAGAACCTGATAAAAAGTATACAACAGGACTGTGCCTTAGTGGAAGTTCATCTGGTAATCTAAACACAGAAACATTGACAAACTTTTAAGTCCAAGCTTTCATGATGGAAAGTTTTCAAAATATTTCTTTAAAGAGGGGTTTATATCTGTTTTTACATGGGGAATATCTGTTAATTTCAAGCATTTGGAGTAGTTACAAACTAGCTATGTAAGCTAAATATAACTATATAAACAGGAGACAATTTATGTTTGGAAACTCACTGGTAGCTTTAGGTATGTCCATTAAGGTCTAAGGCTATTTGCTCCAGGTTCGATGGGTTATCAGCAGTGGTAGACACTACAAAAATTACAAACCAAACACCATAACTAAACAATATCCCAGAATCACATATCTACCACTGCCAGGTGACACACTTCCAACACCTGTGTTGACCATGATGAAATGCTAAAAATCAGGCAACACAGGTGTAAAAACATAATTACTGACAAGGTGTTCACCTGTTCAGGAGGCTCCGGAAGAGGTGGAGAGTCTGGAGGCTCGCAGACTTCCACTACATGAGCCTCCAGGTCACGCCCCTGGACATGGAGAAAATTGATGCAAAAATAATGCATAGAAAATAATAAAGGAAAAAATGGGGGCAATATGAAAAAGGGTTATGATAAAAAACAATGAAACTATCAAACTTTACTTCTGTACATCACCTATGGGACAATGCTGTTTCTTCAAGTGCTTGTAATTAAGATCACGAGACATACATCTGAATGAAAGAATAAACAAAAACAATGATATGCTAAAATTTCATTTAAGAAAATCTACAATGTGTATTGCAACTCACTCCACAAGAGTAGAAAAAAATCCCCAAAGCTGCAACCAAGAGTAATGAAACTATCCATATAGAAGAATTATCATAATACAGCCCAAAATCTCCTTTCATGGGGCTCCTCCAGCTTCAAGATATCCTCCAAACAAGAGGAGGGTAAGATGGAATTCTCCAAGATGAAAAGGTCCTCACAGACTGTGTTCTCTTTCCATCCACTGACAATTTTACAACCTTGCCAAAGTGATCCTCACAGACTGTGTTCTCTTTCCATCCACTGACAATTTTACAACCTTGCTAAAGATCACTTATCACTTAAGGTGCAACCATTTGCTGGCTGAGTCTGTTAATACTGTCCAAATATAAATATGAGTCTATGACAAGGATGTGTAAAGGCATCCTAATTGTTTAATCTGTTATGGACAACGTGGTGAGAGATGTGAATGCAAGGGTCTTTGAGTGAGGGGCAGGCCTGCAGTGTACAATGGGTTGGGGGCATGGGAGGTGAATCATTGCTATTTACAGATGACACAGCTCTGGTGGCAGACTCTAGAGAAAAACTTCAAAAGCTGGTGAAAGAGTTTGAAAGATTTTGCAAAAAAAATAAAACCTAAAGTCAATTTGAACAAACTTAAGGTAATGAGGTGTAGCAGGGGGGGTGAGACATGATGGTTTGTAAGTAAATACACATGAGGAGGACCTGGAGAAAGTGAAGTGCTCTAAATAGCTGGAAGTGGACTTTGCTGTGAGACGAACTATGAGGAATGAAACAATTCAACAGATGGGAGAGAAAGTTGAGGTTCTGGGAGCACTGAGGAGTGCATAGGAGGAGAAATCTGCTTTAAGGGCAAAGATAGGTATGTTTGAAGGTATGGTTATCCTTACAGTTTTGTATATATGTGCCTTAAGTCCAGAATGTCAAAAAATGGAAGAGGGTGGATATATTAGACTGCACAAGGACAATACTTGGTATGAGATAGATTTATCATGTCTGGTTTGACAGTGGAAGATTGAGGCATGCTAGTAAGCAAAGTATGATGGACAAAACTGACCACATGTACTGAAATGGTTTGGACATATGAAGAGGATGAATGAAGAAACACTTGCTTAAGAAGATTTGTGTATTAGAAGCAGGGATTACAGAGAGACTAGGAAAGATATGGAAAGATGAAGAAAAAGAGACTTTTGGGTAGTTGGGGCTGAGCATCAGGAGGGAGTAAGACCAGTGACATCTACTTGTTACCTGAATGCCACATTTCGCCAATTCACTCTATCCCTTGCATGCATTTAACCCTCCTGCGTGTTCAAGCCCCAGACTTTCAAAGCATCTTTGACTCCATCCTTCCACCTCTACCTTGGTCCTCCCTTTTCCTTGTTCCCTCCACTTCTGTCATGTATATCTTCTCTAATTCTTTTTTTTTTTTGTTTTAGCCAAGAAAGCACGGGCAACCATATGCCCTAACTGAGGTCAGGTCTTTAATGCTATCTATCTATCTGTCAATATATATATATATATATATATATATATATATATATATATATTCTTTTTTTCCTCTTTCATACTATTCGCCATTTCCCACATTGGTGAGGTAGCATTAAGAACAGAGGACTGGGCCTTTGAGGAAATATCCTCACCTGGCCTCCTTCTCTGTTCCTTCTTTTGGAAAATTAAAAAAAAATGAGAGGGGAGGATTTCCAGCCCCCCACTCCCTTCCCTTTTAGTCGCCTTCTACAACACGCAGGGAATAAGTGGGAAGTATTCTTTCTCCCCTATCCCTAGGGATATATTATATATTTTTTTTTTTCAAACTATTTGCCTTTTCCCGCATTAGCAAGGCAGCGTTAAGAACAGAGGACTAGGCCTCTGAGGAAATATCCTCACCTGGATATATTTATTTATCTATTTTGCTTTGTCGCTGTCTCCCGCGTTAGCGAGGGAGTGCAAGGAAACAGACGAAAGAATGGCCCAACCCACCCACATACACATGTATATACATACACGTCCACACACGCAAATATACATACCTATACATCTCAATGTACACATATATATACACACACAGACATATACATATATACACATGTACATAATTCATACTGTCCGCCCTTATTTATTCCCATCGCCACCTCGCCACATATGTAATAACATCCCCCTCCCCCCTCATGTGTGCGAGTTAGCGCTAGGAAAAGACAACAAAGTCCCCATTCGTTCACACTCAGTCTCTAGCTGTCATGTAATAATGCACCAAAACCACAGCTCCCTTTCCACATCCAGGCCCCACACAACTTTCCATGGTTTACCCCAGACGCTTCACATGCCCTGGTTCAATCCATTGACAGCACGTCGACCCCGGTATATCACATCGTTCCAATTCACTCTATTCCTTACACGCCTTTCACTCTCCTGCACGTTCAGGCCCCGATCACTCAAAATCTTTTTCACTCTATCTTTCCACCTCCAATTTGGTCTCCCACTTCTCGTTCCCTCCACCCCTGACACATATATCCTTTTGGTCAATCTTTCCTCACTCGTTCTCTCCATGTGACCAAACCATTTCAAAACACCCTCTTCTACTCTCTCAACCACACTCTTTTTATTTCCACACATCTCTCTTACCCTTACACTAACTACTCGATCAAACCACCTCGCACCACATATTGTCCTCAAACATCTCATTTCTAGCACATCCACCCTCCTGTACACAACTCTATCCATAGCCCACGCCTCGCAGCCATACAACATTGTTGGAACACTATTCCTTCAAACATACCCATTTTTGCTTTCCGAGATAATGTTCTCGACTTCCAAATATTCTTCAAGGCTCCCAGAATTTTCGCCCCCTCTCCCACCCTATGATTCACTTCCGCTTCCATGGTTCCATCCCCTGCCAGATCCACTCCCAGATATCAAAAACACTTTAATTCCTCCAGTTTTTCTCCATTCAAACTTACCTCCCAATTGACTTGACCCTCAACCCTACTGTACCTCATAACCTTGCTCTTATTCACATTTACTCTTAACTTTCTTCTTTCACACACTTTACCAGCGGGGGGCTGGAAATCCTCCCCTCTTGTTTTTTTTTAATTTTCCAAAAGAAGGAACAGAGAAGGGGGCCAGGTGAGGATATTCCCTCAAAGGCCCAGTCCTCTGTTTTTGACGCTACCTCGCTAATGCGGGAAATGGCGAATAGTTTGAAAAGAAAAAATATATATATATATATTTCTTATTTCATACTATTCGCCATTTCCCGCTTTAGCAAGTAGTGTTAAGAACAGAGGACTGGGCCTCTGAGGGAATATCCTCACCTGGCCTCGTTCTCTGTTCCTTCTTTTGGAAAATTAAAAAAAAAAAAAAAAAAAAAAAATGAAAGGGGAGGATTTCCAGCCCCCCGCTCCCTCCCCTTTTAGTCGCCTTCTACGACACACAGGGAATACGTGGGAAGTATTCTTTCTCCCCTATCCCCAGGGATATATATCTGGGAGTGGATCTGGCAGCGGATGGAACCATGGAAGCGGAAGTGGATCATAGGGTGGGGGAGGGGGCGAAAATTCTGGGGGCCTTGAAGAATGTGTGGAAGTCGAGAACATTATCTCGGAAAGCAAAAATGGGTATGTTTGAAGGAATAGTAGTTCCAACAATGTTGTATGGTTGCGAGGCGTGGGCTATGGATAGAGTTGTGCGCAGGAGGATGGATGTGCTGGAAATGAGATGTTTGAGGACAATGTGTGGTGTGAGGTGGTTTGATCGAGTGAGTAACGTAAGGGTAAGAGAGATGTGTGGAAATAAAAAGAGCGTGGTTGAGAGAGCAGAAGAGGGTGTTTTGAAGTGGTTTGGGCACATGGAGAGAATGAGTGAGGAAAGATTGACCAAGAGGATATATGTGTCGGAGGTGGAGGGAACGAGGAGAAGAGGGAGACCAAATTGGAGGTGGAAAGATGGAGTGAAAAAGATTTTGTGTGAACGGGGCCTGAACATGCAGGAGGGTGAAAGGAGGGCAAGGAATAGAGTGAATTGGAGCGATGTGGTATACCGGGGTTGACGTGCTGTCAGTGGATTGAATCAAGGCATGTGAAGCGTCTGGGGTAAACCATGGAAAGCTGTGTAGGTATGTATATTTGCGTGTGTGGATGTATGCATATACATGTGTATGGGGGGGGGGTTGGGCCATTTCTTTCATCTGTTTCCTTGCGTTACCTCGCAAACGCGGGAGACAGCGACAAAGTATAATAAAAATAAAAAAAAATAAATAAAAATATAAATATATATATTCTTTATTATACTTGATTGCCATTTACCACGTCAGCGAGGTAGTGCCAGGAAACAGACAAAAAATGGCTCATCCACTCATGTACACATATATATACACATAAACACCCATACACACACATATACATACACATACAGAGACATATACATATATACACATGTACATATTCATACTTGCTTGCCCTGCTCTGTTTCTGGCACTACCCTGTTCAACAAGAAATAGCATCGCTAACCCCTGCTAATCCAGGTACCCATTTTACTAACCAATCTCTAGGGGGGGATGAACAGCTGGGCTGATTGCGGACTGACTACCATAACTTGGATTCAATCCTAAGCACTCAATATTGGGCAGCCTGTCAATCAGCAACACTAATCATTACACCACAGAGGTTTTCCTTTCCTCACTCTTCCTCCCTGTAAGTCTATATTAATTCAGCACATACTCTTCTGCTCCCTCAGACATAATCATCTTACTAACGCACCTTGCTCTCAACCTACCAGTTCTAATTTGATCAACCTTCCTCACACCACATATTATCCTCAAACATATCATTTCCAACACATCCACCCTCTCCATTACATTTCTGTCTAAGGCCCACATCTTGCAAACATACAGCAACAATGTGACTACTATACCATCAAACATATCCATCTTTACCCTTAAGAGAGTGCCCTCTTTCTACACATCTTTCAGTGCTCCCAGGACTTTCACCTGTTCACCCATTGTGAAAAATCACCCCAGCTCCCATGGTTCCATTCGCTGCCATGTCCACTCCCAGGTATCTACATTTCTCCAGGCTTTCTCAGTTAAAACTCAAATCCCAACAAACATGTCTCTTTGTACTGCTAACATAATAACCTTGCTTTTAATCCCATTTACCCTCAACTATCTCCTTTCAAACACTCTTCCAAACTCAAACATCAACTTCTGCAGTTTCTCAATTGAATCTTCCACCAACACTGCATCAGCAGCAAACAATGAGGCCCCCTTATCCCAACAGACTGCATATCTTCCCTTCTCTCCAAGTCCATTGCATTTACCTCCCTCACCCCTCCATCCATACACAGACTTATTAGCCGTGGTGATGTCACACAACCTTTCCGCAGACTCACCTTCACCTGGAACCATTCATAATTGTCTATCAACTCAAACATGCTTTACTTTCTTGATAAAATCTCCTCATTGTTTGTAATAGCTGTCCTCTCTGAACATATACTCATAACACCTTCCATACAGCATCTCTATCAAACTTGGAATATGCTTTTTCTAGATCCATATATGCCACACGCAAATACTACTTTTCTTAGTATTTCTCACAAGCATTTTTCATAGACACACACCTGATCCACACTTCCTCTACCACACCTGAAATCACACTGTTCCTCCCATCTGATACTCTGCATATGCCACTACCCTCTCAATTATAACTCTTCCATGCAACTTACCAGGAACACTCAACAAACTTATACCTTTGTAATCTCAACACTCACTTGTGTTTCCCTTACCGTTATGAAAAGGTTCTATATTTGCATTCCAAAATCCTCAGGCACCTCACCATGACTCATATATGCAATGAAAATCATAACCAACCAATTAACAACACAGTCAACCCCCTTCTTAAAAACTTCAACTGCAATACCATCCACTTCCTTGCCAAACTTCATCTTATACAAGGCTTTAACCACTTCTCCTTTTTTTGCTAAACCACTTACCATGTCAATCTCATTTTGCAAACCTCCACATCCCCAAACACCTTACAACTGCCACCTTCTCATTCAGTAAACCTTTACTTCATCTCCTCGACAGCTCATCTCTGCCTGTTACTACTTCCCCATTTGCCCCCTTCACTAATACTCCCATTTGTTCTCTTGTTCTTCTCACAGTACTGAACTCATTCCAAATCGTTTTCTTATTCTCTCTTTACAATGCTAAAACTCACTCACACCAACTTTCATTTGCTCTCTTTTTCATCTTAACCTCCTGCCATTTTCTGTTGTGTATCTCCCAATTACTCTCACTCCTTCCCTGTAAGAAGCACCAATGCACCTCTCCTTTCTCTCTCACTACAAACTTCATTGTCTTACCACCCTTTAACCTTTCTCACCTCGTGACACCCCACCCCTTTCTGCATGCCACACACTTCTCTCACACACACTAGCACTGCTCTCCTAAATACTTCCCATTCCTTACCCACCCCCCAAGCTTTGGTTACTCTTAACTTTTGCCAATCTACACTCAGTCTCTCCTGCCATCTCTTCATGCAAACCTATTTTCCGAGCTCACTTACTTTCACATCCTCTTCACACCGATATCATTTCCTCTTTTCCAGAAGCCTTAACAAAACTTCACCCTTGAATCCACCATGGAATGATCAGACATCCTACCAGCTGCCTCTCTCAGCACATTCACATCCAAAAGTCCCTCTTTTGCATTCTTATCAACTAGTATGTAATGCAATAATGCCTGCTTACCATCCTCTCTACTTCACATATACTTATGTATGTCACTCTTTTTAATCCAGATATTTCCATCACCAGTCCTTCTTCATCACATAACTCCACAAGCTTTATACCATCTCCATTCACCTGAGTATTCTGTGCCCCTAATAATGCCCTCAACTGCAACATTACCCACTTTCACATTCAAATCATCCATCCCAAATACTCAATCTCTTGCATCATAACTACTGGCCCACTCACTCAGCTGCTCCAAAAACAATGATCTCTCTTCATTATTGTTAACGTATCCAGGTGTATAAGTACTAACAATTAGCCACTTCTCACAATCCGCTTTCATTTCTATCCACATCAGTCTGAGACTCACTTCCTTACACTTTCACATATTCTCACAACTCTGCCTTCAGCAGAAGTACCACCACTTCTTTAGCTCTTACCCCCACACCAACAAGATAAAAAAAAGATAATTCAATTGCTGTTACTAAGAGGGGCATCCCTCTTTGGACACATTCAAAAACACTTTGTCACAAAAGTGAAATGAAGAAAGTATCTACATTACGAAAGTGGAAAAAGAGTGTGAATTCAATCATTAAAGGATACTTCTAATCTTGACGAGATAAGGACTGAGATCAAACAGCTGGTAGCTCTGAAAAGATGAGCAATTGCTACATGCTCTGAAAGGTTTAACAACACAGAAAATTACATGATTCTTTACCCTCACACCTGATTATGAGAATATATTACAAAAATAAAAAAATGTGAAACAGTGCAAGATAAAAGTTGAACTTCAATAAGAAAACATATAGCTCCAAAGAAAAAAATATCTTTTGTATTAGAGAATCTATAAGTAGAAATATCTTGACTATCTGTCTCTGCTCAAACTATCACAGGCTTTTCAAATTTCAGAGAGAAAACAATGAATTTAAGAGGGGTAGCTAAAGCATATGATTATCTAGTTATAGCTAGCAGTTATCTCTAATAACATCAAAAGCAGGAAAGGGAGGGATCAGTAGTAAATCAAACAGGTTTATGATTAAGTTAGAGCTTTTGTCAGGAAGAATAAGTTGATGATATACAAAACTTGAATAAGAACATTTACAAAGTTAGTATTAAGAGGGAAGCCTGAGTATACCAAGTAGTCTTGCTCATAGTTCAAAATAAAAAGACTAGCATCAGCAAGAATTCTCTTTTTTATAAAGGGGCTTAAAGGAAAAGTCATTAAAGATGCTTAGATCATCTAGTGACAAAAAATAAATCAAAAGATCTACTGAGATATTTTTCGATGTGAAGATGCAATAGACAACAGACGAATTTAAAATTTTTGCCATGAAGTTTCCAACAACTGAAATACTGTTCAGACCTCAACTTTAGAACATAAATTGCAAACATATGGCTATTCTGTTAAAATGTATGGATCAACTCTTTAACAGGGGCACTAAAGACAGCACTATAACAAAAACGATATATTTCACGTAAAATTTCGTTTCCAAAACAGTACCTATAAATTAATAACATGGACAAAAAAGTTGTTAATCGTCTGGTATCTACCCTCACTTTTGATATACTGATAAGGGAAAAAGAGGTTCTATTATGAAATCCATACAAATGACAAAGGTGAATAAATTCCTAAATATTAAAGATAGAAATCCAAGACTCTATAAAGCGACACACGGCAACCACTAGCCATGCTCTATACAAGGGTAAATTAGCTGAATTCCTGTTCACTGGTGTTCACCTCATCAAGAGAGTCGGGGGTGGTGGTCGCAGTGGGATCCACTTCGTCAAGCCAGGGCTCTAGATCAACCCCCTGAATAGCACCATGGAAAATTGAAGATTAAATGAAGACAGTACAAGAAGATACGATGTGTTGTTTATTTTATGAACACTCCATATCTACTTTTCTTTACACAATGCAAAACAATTAAGAGATGAAACAGTCCATTAGGTAAAAAGCAGAGTGTAACATATTGAGCCCAACTTACTACTGAAACTTAGATGTAGCTTCTAGCAGTCTAATGTAGTTTCATCTCTTAAAACCAAAATAATTCTGGAGATTATTTGGTCTCTATGAACCTACTCTTATCATGAGTACTGTTTTCTACTAATAGCTGTGGCCATTCTGAGGATGACATATGCCTTCTTCTGAAAAATACATCTATGTTTTCAGAATCTACTTTGATGATGAGGTCATTTTCATTTTGATGGTAAAAGCCATTCTGAAGATACAAAGGCCTCCATAAGAGAGCCATAAAACTAATCTTACTCACAAGTTTGGTTTCATGGTACAGTAATGGCACTTTCTATTTTGAATACAGCAGAGGCTGATTAATGAAAACTACTTTATGAAAGCACTTCAATCATGTCTAGTTTCACAGTATTGGCATTAGCCATTCTGAAAAGTGTAAAATCCTCTTTAAGTAAAACATTTTATGAATATGTTCTGACAAAAGCTTCACAGTGGTGAAAATCATGATGAGCGCAGTATAATCAGGGTAACTACTCTACTCCAGTAGCGCATCACCTCAACATTATCAGTAGGAGTGGTGGAGGCTGAGGGATCCCACTCATCCCGTTGCATCTCAAGGCCTCCGTCCTAATTATCAGCCCCACGCAAAGTTATTGTGCAAGAAGAGAAAGAGAAAAGAAGTGATGGGGAAATCTTCATAAAATAAGAATACTTGTCAAAAGCTTTTCTGAACTCAATTGAAAATTGACACATTACAAATAGCAAAGCAACATATAACTTATTTGGTTATAACATTTAGTCTCTTTTAAGTTATAATAATTAAGAACAGAAAAATTCTTTAATTTCCCACACTGAAATGTACACTAAAAATGACAAGTTACACATCATTTCAACGCTTTCAACACAACATTTTGCGTGATGGATATACAATTGAAAATGAGTACTCATCAACTCATAAGCAAGTCTGAAAGCTAATAAATACAGTTTGCATGAAGGTGAAAAAAAGCTCATTTACTCTCTAACAAGTCTGAAAGGTAAAGAATAAAGACATTTCTCTCCTATCACAAAACTTTTCAAACTTCTGTATGTTGTCAGCATTCACAATACCATCAATTAGTTTATTCCATTCATCCATCATCCTTATACTATAAAAGTACATATTTCCCTTGAGCTGCCAACAGCCACACACTAATCACGTGGAACAGTAACTTGCGGAGTATTATGTGGTCTAGTGAAATGCAGAGGCACAGTGGCAGCCAACTCTAAGAAGAAAAAAAAAAGTAATGTTTTTCCTCAATTCCATGCCATGGCTTTTGATTGTTCTATCTTTGCATCTTTCAAAGAACTGTTCACTGTTGACATCATCATAGTGGTTTAAAACCTGTACCAATTCACCGACTACTATTTTCTCTTTTACAGTGAATAACCTTATGGTCTCTATCCAATCAATATAACCTAAGTCACTCTTTTTCATATGAAAGCTGAGATAGCACTGGTAAATGAATTCCCTAATCATGGCCATCTCATAAGTGCTACCTCACCAATGCAAGAGGAGACAATGCTGTTTCCTGTGGGGTGGGGTGGTGCTAGGAATGGATGAAGGCAAGCAAGCATTAATATGTACATGTGTATATATGTATGTATATGTACGAGCATGCATGTGTATGTATATATGCATATATTGATTTTTTTTTTTTTTTTTTGCTTTGTCACTGTCTCCTGCGTTTGCGAGGTAGCGCAAGGAAACAGACGAAAGAAATGGCCCAACCCACCCCCATACACATGTATATACATACGTCCACACACGCAGATATACATACCTACACAGCTTTCCATGGTTTACCCCAGACGCTTCACATGCCCTGATTCAATCCACTGACAGCACGTCAACCCCGGTATACCACATCGCTCCAATTCACTCTATTCCTTGCCCTACTTTCACCCTCCTGCATGTTCAGGCCCCGATCACACAAAATCTTTTTCACTCCATCTTTCCACCTCCAATTTGGTCTCCCTCTTCTCGTTCCCTCCACCTCCGACACATATATCCTCTTGGTCAATCTTTCCTCACTCATTCTCTCCATGTGCCCAAACCATTTCAAAACACCCTCTTCTGCTCTCTCAACAACGCTCTTTTTATTTCCACACATCTCTCTTACCCTTACGTTACTTACTCGATCAAACCACCTCACACCACACATTGTCCTCAAACATCTCATTTCCAGCACATCCATCCTCCTGCGCACCACTCTATCCATAGCCCATGCCTCGCAACCATACAACATTGTTGGAACCACTATTCCTTCAAACATACCCATTTTTGCTTTCCGAGATAATGTTCTCGACTTCCACACATTCTTCAAGGCTCCCAGAATTTTCGCCCCCTCCCCCACCCTATGATCCACTTCCGCTTCCATGGTTCCATCCGCTGCCAGATCCACTCCCAGATATCTAAAACACTTCACTTCCTCCAGTTTTTCTCCATTCAAACTCACCTCCCAATTGACTTGACCCTCAACCCTACTGTACCTAATAACCTTGCTCTTATTCACAATTTACTCTTAACTTTCTTCTTTCACACACTTTACCAAACTCAGTCACCAGCTTCTGCAGTTTCTCACATGAATCAGCCACCAGTGCTGTATCATCAGCGAATAACAACTGACTCACTTCCCAAGCTCTCTCATCCCCAACAGACTTCATACTTGCCCCTCTTTCCAAAACTCTCGCATTCACCTCCCTAACAACCCCATCCATAAACAAATTAAACAACCATGGAGACATCACACATCCCTGCCGCAAACCTACATTCACTGAGAACCAATCACTTTCCTCTCTTCCTACACGTACACATGCCTTACATCCTCGATAAAAACTTTTCACTGCTTCTAACAACTTGCCTCCCACACCATATATTCTTAATACCTTCCACAGAGCATCTCTATCAACTCTATCATATGCCTTCTCCAGATCCATAAATGCTACATACAAATCCATTTGCTTTTCTAAGTATTTCTCACATACATTCTTCAAAGCAAACACCTGATCCGCACATCCTCTACCACTTCTGAAACCACACTGCTCTTCCCCAATCTGATGCTCTGAACATGCCTTCACCCTCTCAATCAATACCCTCCCATATAATTTACCAGGAATACTCAACAAACTTATACCTCTGTAATTTGAGCACTCACTCTTATCCCCTTTGCCTTTGTACAATGGCACTATGCACGCATTCCGCCAATCCTCAGGCACCTCACCATGAGTCATACATACATTAAATAACCTTACCAACCAGTCAACAATACAGTCACCCCCTTTTATAATAAATTCCACTGCAATACCATCCAAACTTGCTGCCTTGCCGGCTTTCATCTTCCGCAAAGCTTTTACTACCTCTTCTCTGTTTACCAAATCATTTTCCCTAACCCTCTCACTTTGCACACCACCTTGACCAAAACACCCTATATGTGCCACTCTATCATCAAACACATTCAACAAACCTTCAAAATGTTATATTTATTTATTTATTTTGCTTTGTCGCTGTCTCCCACATTTGCGAGGTAGCGCAAGGAAACAGACGAAAGAAATGGCCCAACCCACCCCCATACACATGTATATACATGCACGTCCACACACGCAAATATACATACCTATACATCTCAATGTACACATACATATACACACACAGACATATACATATATACACATGTACATAATTCATACTGTTTGCCTTTATTTATTCCCATCGCCACCTCACCACATATGGAATAACATCTCCCTCCCCCTTATGTGTGTGAGGTAGTGCTAGGAAAAGACAACAAAGGCCACATTTGTTCACACTCAGTCTCTAGCTGTCATGTAATAATGCCCGAAACCACAGCTGCCTTTCCACATCCAGGCCCCGCAGAACTTTACATGGTTTACCCCAGACGCTTCACATGCCCTAATTCAATCCATTGACAGCACGTCGACCTGGTATACCACATCGATCCAATTCACTCTATTCCTTGCCCTCCTTTCACCCTCCTGCATGTTCAGGCCCCAATCACACAAAATCTTTTTCACTCCATCTTTCCACCTCCAATTTGGTCTCCCACTTCTCCTTGTTCCCTCCACCTCCGACAAATATATCCTCTTGGTCAATCTTTCCTCACATTCTCTCCATGTGCCCAAACCATTTCAAAACACCCTCTTCTGCTCTCTCAACCACGCTCTTTTTATTTCCACACATCTCTCTTACCCTTACATTACTTCCTCGATCAAACCACCTCACACCACATATTGTCCTCAAACATCTCATTTCCAGCACAGCCACCCTCCTGCACACAACTCTATCCATAGCCCATGCCTTGCAACCATACAACATTGTTGGAACCACTATTCCTTCAAACATACCCATTTTTGCTTTCTGAGATAATGTTCTGGACTTCCAAACATTCTTCAAGGTTCCCAGGATTTTTGCCTCCTCCCCCATCCTATGATTCACTTCCGCTTCCATGGTTCCATCCGCTGCCAGATCCACTCCCAGATATCTAAAACACTTTACTTCCTCCAGTTTTTCTCCATTAAAACTTATATGTATAAGTAAGTATATGCAAATGCATGTGCATGTATGTATATATGTGTGTACATGAGTGGCTGGGTCTTACCTGGCACTACCTCATTGATGTGGGTACAGTGATCAAATTCAATAGTAACAGTAATATATAACATACAATAATATGCATATATATATGTGTATATGAGTAGTTGGGCCATTCTTCGTCTGTTTCCTTGCACTACCTCACTGACCCACAAAACAGCAGTTAAAAATAATAAAATAATAATAATAAATAAAGGGGAAACAGAAGAAGGAGTCACGCCGGGAGTGCTCATCCTCCTCGAAGGCTCAGAGTGGCATGTCTAAATGTGTGTGGATGTAACCAAGATGAGAAAAAAGGAGAGATAGGTAGTATGTTTGAGGAAAGGAACCTGGATGTTTTGGCTCTGAGTGAAATTAAGTTCAAGGGTAAAGGGGAAGAGTGGTTTGGGAATGTCTTGGGAGTAAAGTCAGCGGTTAGTGAGAGGACAAGAGCAAGGAAAGGAATAGCACTACTCCTGAAACAGGAGGGGTGGGAGTATGTGATAGAGTGTAAGAAAGTAAACTCTAGATTGATATGGGTAAAACTTAATGCGGATGGAGAGAGATGGGTGATTATTGGTGCATGTGCACCTGGGCATGAGAACAAAGATCATGAGAGGCAAGTGTTTTGGGAGCAGCTGAGTGAGTGTGTTAGTAGTTTTGAGGCACGAGACCGGGTTATTGTGATGGGTGATTTGAATGCAAAGGTGAGTAATGTGGCAGTTGAGGGAATAATTGGTGTACATAGGGTGTTCAGTGTTGTAAATGGAAATGGTGAAGAGCTTGTAGATTTATGTGCTGTAAAAGGACTGGCGACTGGGAATACCTGGTTTAAAAAGAGATATATACATAAGTATACGTATGTAAGTAGGAGAGATGGCCAGAGAGCGTTATTGGATTATGTGTTAACTGATAGGCGGGCGAAAGACAGACTTTTGGATGTTAATGTGCTGACAGGTGCAACTGGAGGGATGTCTGATCATTAACTTCTGGAGGCAAAGGTGAAGATTTGTAGAGGTTTTCAGAAAAGAAGAGAGAATGTTGGGGTGAAGAGAGTGGTGAGAGTAAGTGAGCTTGGAAAGGAGACTTGTGTGAGGAAGTACCAGGAGAGACTGAGTACAGAATGAAAAAAGGTGAGAACAAAGGAAGTAAGGGGATGGGGGAGGAATGGGATGTATTTAGGGAAGCAGAGATGGCTTGCACAAAAGATGCTTGTGGCATGAGAAGCGTGGGAGGTGGGCAGATTAAAAAGGGTAGTGAGTGGTGGGATGAAGAAGTAAGATTATTAGTAAAAGAGAAGAGAGAGGCAATTGGACGATTTTTGCAAGGAAATAACGCAAATGAGTGGGAGATGTATAAAAGAAAGAAGCAGGAGGTCAAGAGAAAGGTGCAAGAGGTGAAAAAGAGGGCAAATGAGAGATGAGGTGAGAGAGTATCATTAAATTTTAGGGAGAATAAAAATAGAATAAAAATATGTTTTGGAAGGAGGTAAATAAAGTGCGTAAGACAAGGGAACAAATGGGAACTTCAGTGAAGGGGGGCTAATGGGGAGGTGATAACAAGTAGTGGTGATGTGAGAAGGAGATGGAGTGAGTATTTTAAAGGTTTGTTGAATGTGTTTGATGATAGTGTGGCAGATATAGGGTGCTTTGGTCAAGGTGGTCTGCAAAGTGAGAGGGTTAGGGAGAATGATTTGGTAAACAGAGAAGAGGTAGTAAAAGCTTTGCGGAAGATGAAAGCCGGCAAGGCAGCGGGTTTGGATGGTATTGCAGTGGAATTTATTAAAAAAGGGGGTGACTGTATTGTTGACTGGTTGGTATGGTTACTTAATGTATGTATGACTCATGGTGAGGTGCCTGAGGATTGGAGGAATGCTTGCATAGTGCCACTGTACAAAGGGAAAGGGAATAAAAGTGAGTGCTCAAACTACAGAGGTATAAGTCTGTTGAGTATTCCTGGGAAATTATATGGGAGGGTATTGACTGAGGGGGTGAAGGCATGTACAGAGCATCAGATTGGGGAAGAGCAGTGTGGATTAAGAAGTGGTAGAGGATGTGTGGATCAAGTATTTGCTTTGAAGAACGTTTGTGAGAAATACTTAGAAAAGCAAAAGGATTTGTATGTAGCATTTATGGGGATTTGTATGTAGCATTTATGGATCTGGAGGAGGCATAAGATAGAGGTGATAGAGATGCTTTGTGGAAGGTATTAAGAATATATGGTGTGGGGGTAAGTTGTTAGAAGCAGTGAAAAGTTTTTATCGAGGATGTAAGGCACGTAAGGCACATGTGTGATTGGTTCTCAGTGAATGTTGGTTTGCGGCAGGGGTGTGTGATGTCTCCATGGTTGTTTAATTTGTTTCTGGATGGGGTTGTTAGGGAGGTGAATGCAAGAGTTTTGGAAAGAGGGATAAGTATGCAGTCTGTTGTGGATGAGAGAACTTGGGAAGTGAGTCAGTTGTTGTTCGCTGATGATACAGCACTGGTGGCTGATTCGTGTGAAAAACTGCAGAAGCTGGTGAATGAGTTTGGTAAAGTGTGTGAAAGAAGAAAGCTGAGAGTAAAAGTGAATAAGAGCAAGGTTATTAGGTACAGTAGGGCTGAGGGACATGTCAACTGTGAGGTAAGTTTGAATGGAGAAAAACTGGAGGATGTAAAGTGTTTTAGATATCTGGGAGTGGATTTGGCAGTGGATGGAACCATGGAAGTGGAAGTGAATAATAGGGTGGGGGAAGGGGCGGAAGTTCTGGGGGCGTTGAAAAATGTGTGGAAGTCGAGAAGGTTATCTTGGAAAGCAATATATATATGTACATGTAGGTGTACATGTTGAACCATTAAGTGACATTCATTTTTTCATTTCATTTCAAGCTAGAAGTTTCAGTTTTCTAAATTGTTTCTTACATTTTTCATATGTATATATGAAAAAAAAAAAAAAAAAATATATGTATGTGTGTGTGTGTATATGTGCGTATGTATGTGAATGTGTGTCTGTGTGTGTGTATGTATTTTTTTTTTTTTTTTGCTTTGTCGCTGTCTCCCGCGTTTGCGAGGTAGCGCAAGGAAACAGACGAAAGAAATGGCCCAACCCACCCCCATACACATGTATATACATACATCCACACACGCAAATATACATACCTACACAGCTTTCCATGGTTTACCCCAGACGCTTCACATGCCTTGATTCAATCCACTGACAGCACGTCAACCCTGGTATACCACATCGCTCCAATTCACTCTATTCCTTGCCCTCCTTTCACCCTCCTGCATGTTCAGGCCCCGACCACAAAAAATCTTTTTCACTCCATCTTTCCACCTCCAATTTGGTCTCCCTCTTCTCCTCGTTCCCTCCACCTCCGACACATATATCCTCTTGGTCAATCTTTCCTCACTCATTCTCTCCATGTGCCCAAACCATTTCAAAACACCCTCTTCTGCTCTCTTAACCACGCTCTTTTTATTTCCACACATCTCCCTTACCCTTACATTACTTACTTGATCAAACCACCTCACACCACACATTGTCCTCAAACATCTCATTTCCAGCACATCCACCCTCCTGCGCACAACTCTATCCATAGCCCACGCCTCGCAACCATACAACATTGTTGGAACCACTATTCCTTCAAACATACCCATTTTTGCTTTCCGAGATAATGTTCTCGACTTCCACACATTCTTCAAGGCTCCCAGAATTTTCGCCCCCTCCCCCACCCTATGATCCACTTCCGCTTCCATGGTTCCATCCGCTGCCAGATCCACTCCCAGATATCTAAAACACTTTACTTCCTCCAGTTTTTCTCCATTCAAACTTACCTCCCAATTGACTTGACCCTCAACCCTACTGTACCTAATAACCTTGCTCTTATTCACATTTACTCTTAACTTTCTTCTTTCACACACTTTACCAAACTCAGTCACCAGCTTCTGCAGTTTCTCACATGAATCAGCCACCATCGCTGTATCATCAGCGAACAACAACTGACTCACTTCCCAAGCTCTCTCATCCCCAACAGACTTCATACTTGCCCCTCTTTCCAAAACTCTTGCATTCACCTCCCTAACAACCCCATCCATAAACAAATCAAACAACCATGGAGACATCACACACCCCTGCCGCAAACCTATATTCACTGAGAACAAATCACTTTCCTCTCTTCCTACACGTACACATGCCTTACATCCTCGATATATATATATGTATATATATTATCCCTGGGGATAGGGGTGAAAGAACACTTCCCACGCATTCCTCGTGTCGTAGAAAGCGACTACAGGGGACGGGAGCGGGGGGCCAGAAATCCTCCCCTCCTTGTATTTTCTTTTAACGTTCTAAAATGGGAAACAGAAGAAGGAGTCACGCGGGGAGTGCTCATCCTCCTCAAAGGCTCAGAGTGGGGTGCCTAAATGTGTGTGGATGTAACCAAGATGTGAAAAAAGGAGAGATAGGTAGTATGTTTGAGGAAAGGAACCTGGATGTTTTGGCTCTGAGTGAAACGAAGCTCAAGGGTAAAGGGGAAGAGTGGTTTGGGAATGTCTTGGGAGTAAAGTCAGGGGTTAGTGAGAGGACAAGAGCAAGGGAAGGAGTAGCGGTACTCCTGAAACAGGAGCTGTGGGAGTATGTGATAGAATGTAAGAAAGTAAATTCTCGATTAATATGGGTAAAACTGAAAGTTGATGGAGAGAGATGGGTGATTATTGGTGCATATGCACCTGGGCATGAGAAGAAAGATCATGAGAGGCAAGTGTTTTGGGAGCAGCTGAATGAGTGTGTTAGTGGTTTTGATGCACGAGACCGGGTTATAGTGATGGGTGATTTGAATGCAAAGGTGAGTAATGTGGCAATTGAGGGAATAATTGGTATACATGGGGTGTTCAGTGTTGTAAATGGAAATGGTGAAGAGCTTGTAGATTTATGTGCTGAAAAAGGACTGATGATTGGGAATAATTGGTTTAAAAAGCGAGATATACATAAGTATACTTATGTAAGTAGGAGAGATGGCCAGAGAGCATTATTGGATTACATGTTAATTGACAGGCACGCGAAAGAGAGACTTTTGGATGTTAATGTGCTGAGAGGTGCAACTAGAGGGATGTCTGATCATTATCTTGTGGAGGCTAAGGTGAAGATTTGTATGGGTTTTCAGAAAAGAAGAGTGAATGTTGGGGTGAAGAGGGTGGTGAGAGTAAGTGAGCTTGGGAAGGAGACTTGTGTGAGGAAGTACCAGGAGAGACTGAGTACAGAATGGAAAAAGGTGAGAACAATGGAAGTAAGGGGAGTGGGGGAGGAATGGGATGTATTTAGGGAATCAGTGATGGATTGCGCAAAAGATGCTTGTGGCATGAGAAGAGTGGGAGGTGGGTTGATTAGAAAGGGTAGTGAGTGGTGGGATGAAGAAGTATGATTATTAGTGAAAGAGAAGAGAGAGGCATTTGGACAATTTTTGCAAGGAAAAAATGCAATTGAGTGGGAGATGTATAAAAGAAAGAGACAGGAGGTCAAGAGAAAGGTGCAAGAGGTGAAAAAGAGGGCAAATGAGAGTTGGGGTGAGAGAGTATCATTAAATTTTAGGGAGAATAAAAAGATGTTCTGGAAGGAGGTAAATAAAGTGCGTAAGACAAGGAAGCAAATGGGAACTTCAGTGAAGGGCGCAAATGGGGAGGTGATAACAAGTAGTGGTGATGTGAGAAGGAGATGGAGTGAGTATTTTGAAGGTTTGTTGAATGTGTTTCATGATAGAGTGGCAGATATAGGGTGTTTTGGTCGAGGTGGTGTGCAAAGTGAGGGTTAGGGAAAATGATTTGGTAAACAGAGAAGAGGTAGTAAAAGCTTTGCGGAAGATGAAAGCCGGCAAGGCAGCAGGTTTGGATGGTATTGCAGCGGAATTTATTAAAAAAGGGGTGACTGTATTATTGACTGGTTGGTAAGGTTATCTAATGTATGTATGATTCATGGTGAGGTGCCTGAGGATTGGCGGAATGCGTGCATAGTGCCATTGTACAAAGGCAAAGGGGATAAGAGTGAGTGCTCAAATTACAGAGGTATAAGTTTGTTGAGTATTCCTGGTAAATTATATGGGAGGGCATTGATTGAGAGGGTGAAGGCATGTACAGAGCATCAGATTGGGGAAGAGCAGTGTGGTTTCAGAAGTGGTAGAGGATGTGTGGATCAGGTGTTTGCTTTGAAGAGTGTACGTGAGAAATACTTAGAAAAGCAAATGGATTTGTATGTAGCATTTATGGATCTGGAGAAGGCATATGATAGAGTTGATAGAGATGCTCTGTGGAAGGTATTAAGAATATATGGTGTGGGAGGCAAGTTGTTAGAAGCAGTGAAAAGTTTTTATTGAGGATGTAAGGCATGTGTACGTGTAGGAAGAGAGGAAAGTGATTGGTTCTCAGTGAATGTACGTTTGCAGCAGGGGTGTGTGATGTCTCCATGGTTGTTTAATTTGTTTAAGGATGGGGTTGTTACGGAGGTAAATGCAAGAGTTTTGGAAAGAGGGGCAAGTATGAAGTCTGTTGGGGATGAGAGAGCTTGGGAAGTGAGTCAGTTGTTGTTCGCTGATGATACAGCACTGGTGGCTGATTCATGTGAGAAACTGCAGAAGCTGGTGACTGAGTTTGGTAAAGTGTGTGAAAGAAGAAAGTTAAGAGTAAATGTGAATAAGAGCAAGGTTATTAGGTACAGTAGGGTTGAGGGTCAAGTCAATTGGGAGGTAAGTTTGAATGGAGAAAAACTGGAGGAAGTAAAGTGTTTTAGATATCTGGGAGTGGATCTGGCAGCGGATGGAACCATGGAAGCGGAAGTGGATCATAGGGTGGGGGAGGGGGCGAAAATCCTGGGAGCCTTAAAGAATGTGTGGAAGTCGAGAACATTATCTCGGAAAGCAAAAATGGCTATGTTTGAAGGAATAGTGGTTCCAACAATGTTGTATGGTTGCGAGGCGTGGGCTATGGATAGAGTTGTGCGCAGGAGGATGGATGTGCTGGAAATGAGATGTTTGAGGACAATGTGTGCTGTGAGGTGGTTTGATTGAGTAAGTAACGTAAGGGTAAGAGAGATGTGTGGAAATAAAAAGAGCGTGGTTGAGAGAGCAGAAGAGGGTGTTTTGAAATGGTTTGGGCACATGGAGAGAATGAGTGAGGAAAGACTGGCCAAGAGGATGTATGTGTCGGAGGTGGAGGGAACGAGGAGAAGTGGGAGACCAAATTGGAGGTGGAAAGATGGAGTGAAAAAGATTTTATGTGATCGGGGCCTGAACATGCAGGAGGGTGAAAGGAGGGCAAGGAATAGAGTGAACTGGATCGATGTGGTATACCAGGGTTGACGTGCTGTTAGTGGATTGAATCAGGGCATGTGAAGCATCTGGGGTAAACCATGGAAAGCTGTGTAGGTATGTATATTTGCGTGTGTGGACGTATGTATATACATGTGTATGGGGGTGGGTTGGGCCATTTCTTTCGTCTGTTTCCTTTCGCTACCTCGCAAACGCGGGAGACAGCGACAAAGCAAAAAAAAAAAAAAAAAAAAAATTTCATACATATTCATCATTTCCTGTGTCAGCGAGGTAGCGTTGAGAACAGATGACTGAGCCTTAGAGGGAAAATCCTCACTTGGCTCCCTTCTCTGTTCCTTCTTTTGGAAAAGTAAAACAGGAGGGGAGGATTTCCAGCCCCAAACTCACACACTTAGTCAACATGCAAGGAATACATGAGAAGCATTCTTTCTCCCCTATCCCCAAGGATATTATTTGAATCCATGTGGGTTTGATCCCTGGCAGCCCGTGTATAAGTAACGGTCAGTAACACTAAACACTACATGACAGAGGTCCATATGAGTGTGTGTGTGTGTGTGTGTGTGTGTGTGTGTGTATTATTTTTTACCAGAATTTTCAGACTTGCTTGAAAGTTGTCAAATTGTAAAAGTTAAGGAATTTATGCTATCTTTACATATCTAACATTTTAGCTAAACAAAGAGTGGTAACAGTGCCTAATAAATGTGTACATGTATATCAACATGTAGGCTAATTACATAAGTTCCACCTCTTAAATAAGGAATTTCTCTATTATAGCAGAGATGATTTCAGTATTATGAGGTACTGGAGACCATTTCCATGGATTTTGATCCTTATGAAAACCAAGTGTTATACTTAATGCTACTTCTTATCTACAGCATGACAGCATTACACATAATATCATACTTTAGTCAATACAGTCCTTTTCCCTTTGGTACTCTTGCTACTATTTCAGAGTTAACTAAAAAGACACATAATACCAATTCTCAGCTGCTACTTTTCCTTATGGTGTCATTCACTGTCTTAGAGTTATTACGGCCAAAAGATGAACTACCACTGAAGGAGAGAAGCCATGTAACTGGATATATTTCTTTTGTATAACTGATTTACAAATATTTGGGTTGGAGCAGTTTAGGGACCTATCTAAATGTTATACAGCTGCCTATACAGAATCATTTTTAAATAAATTTTGAAAAAAATGTCACTTAAAAAACTCCGACAAAAAGATTAATGACTTTAAACTGTGAAAGTGAAATTGGCTTCTGACATAAGACACACAAGATGAGGGAGCCTATAAATATTGTTGGCTATACTGACTTCCGAGTCTGGAAAGAAGAATGGTACTTGTGCTTGGATACCTGGCTATGGCAGCACATGAGACAAGCAAATGAGTTGGCATTGTGTCATTCGACATCCCTCAATATCTCCAAATCAATGAATGTTTTATGTGCCCCAAAAAGAAAGGAAAAGACTGTGCAATATCATATTAGTATTTTTCAGTTCATAACAATTTACGAAGAAAAATTGTCATAAACATCTATATTATGTTGACAGAAAAATTACAACAATATGTGGAGATTTTATGGCTTCAGATTCTATTCATTACAATGGCTTATCTGTTCATCATGCTGAGTCATCTTGACAAATTACATCTTGATCTTCGGAGCAAAGTGGTAGTAGTAGTAGTAGTAGTAGTAGTAGTAGTAGTAGTAGTAGTAGTAGTAGTAATAATTATCCCTGGGAATAGGGGAGAAAGAATACTTCCCATGTATTCCCTGCGTGTCGTAGAAGGCAACTAAAAGGGGAGGGAGTGGGGGGCTGGAAATCCTCCCCTCTCGTTTTTTTTTAATTTTCCAAAAGAAGGAACAGAGAAGGGGGCCAGGTGAGGATATTCCCTCAAAGGCCCAGTCCTCTGTTCTCAACACTACTTCGCTAATGCGGGAAATGGTGAATAGTATGAAAAAAAAAAAAAAAAAAAAAAAAAAAATAATAATAATAATAATAATAATAATAATAATAATAATAATTATTTTTACATACATATTTGCCATTTCCCACATCAGTGAGGTAGCGTGAAGAACAGAAGACGGAGCCTTACAGGGAATATTCTCACTTGGCTCCCTTCTCTGTTCCTTCTTTTGGAAAAATTAAAACGGGAGGGAAGGATTCACAGCCCCCCACTTCCTCCCCTTTTAGTCGCCTTCTATGACATGCAGGGAATAGTGGGAAGTATTCTCCCCCCCCACCCCCATCTCCAGGGATAATAATAACAACAATAATAACAATAACAATAATAATAATATTTATAATTATTTTGGTTTGATGCCCAGCTGGCAAAACAAATTAGGACATTGTCTCTTTCTACTTATGGTAGGCCACACTAACATGCTCTATAAGGGTCTATGGAGGTTACTATCCTACAAGGTCATAGGCTTCACCTCTTCAAGGATGTCAGGTGAAGTGGTGGTTGTTGGCTCTTTCTCTTCCCGCTGCATCGCCTGTTCACCAGCCTGCTCAGCATCAGGGGAAGTGGAGTGTGAATCATAAAGTGGAAATGAGGAAAAAACACAACTACAGTGTAGTAAAAAGAGTGTGGCCAAGAATCACAATTGTTGAATTAGCTATGGAAGAGCTACACTTAAAATGGAGAAAAAATTCTACTACTTCTAGGTAATAAAATATGAAAAAGTAATTACAAAAAAGAGAAGTCAAAGCTAGAAAGTGCTTGCAGGAGTGACAAAAGTAGCTGTACACAGTAGTAACACCAAATGAATGTCATGAACGTGCTGATGGATGTTCTGGGCAAGGCAGAGCATCTATAAAGTAATACTGCAGAAGTTGATCAAGAAGATACAAAGGTTAACAAAAGGAGGATCACTTTGCAGACAAATGGCTAAAGTTGTAGGTAGCCATGAACCAATGACCCTTACCTCTTGGTTGGACATGTCAGGACTGGACACAAGCTCAGCATATTGTTGGTCCTTTTCTGTTGTTTCACTTTCTGGTGATGAGCTGAACTGCCGAGAGTACTGTTCTTGCTGTGTCCCACTAAGCTCCAATTCAAAATTAGGCGATTCATAGTTGTTTGGTGCTGTCAAATTAAGAGTCAAATTAAGGTCAAGAAATTCAAAGA
Source organism: Panulirus ornatus (assembly GCF_036320965.1). Lineage (NCBI taxonomy): Eukaryota > Metazoa > Arthropoda > Malacostraca > Decapoda > Palinuridae > Panulirus > Panulirus ornatus. The sequence continues at coordinate 10,517,480 of NC_092267.1, read as the reverse complement.
TACTTGGTGTTAAGGAGTTAAGAAATAAAAGCAACTTCATCAACAGACATACAACAATACTGTACATAATTGTTTAGTACTGCAGAATAAGTTGATTCATAGTTGTTTGCTGCTGTCAAAGTAAGAAATGAAAAGTCAGGTGATTCACATATACTTGGTGTTATGGAGTTAAGAAATAAAAGCAACTTCATAAACAAACATACAATGATATTATACATAACTGTCCAGTAAAGCAGAATTAGAGACACAGATAACACTTATAAGATCAGTGAATTTGAAAGGGAGATTATTTCTCAACAACTAGCATTTGCTCAAACTTTTTATTTATTTATCTATTTATTTTGCTTTGTCGCTGTCTCCCGTGTTAGCGAGGCAGCGCAAGGAAACAGACGAAAGAATGGCCCAACCCACCCACATACACATGTATATACATACAAGTCCACATACACAAATATACATACCTATACATCTCGACGTATACATATATATACACACACAGACATATACATATATACACATGTACATAATTCATACTGTCTGCCTTTATTCATTCCCATCGCCATCCAACCACACATGAAATAAAAAACCCCTCCCCCCTCATGTGTGTGAGGTAGCACTAGGAAAAGGCAACGAAGGCCATATTCGTTCACACTCAGTCTCTAGCTGTCATGTAATAATGCACCAAAACCACAGCTCCCTTTCCACATCCAGGCCCCACAGAACTTTCCATGGTTTACCCCAGACACTTCACATGCCCTGGTTCAATCCATTGACAGCACATCGACCCCAGTATACCACATCGTTCCAATTCACTCTATTCCTTGCCCTCCTTTCACCCTCCTGCATGTTCAAGCCCCGATCACTCAAAATCTTTTTCACTTCATCTTTCCACCTCCAATTTGGTCTCCCACTTCTTGTTCCCTCCACCTTTGACACATATATGCTCTTGGTCAATCTTTCCTCACTCATTCTCTCCATGAGACCAAACCATTTCAAAACACCCTCTTCTGCTCTCTCACCCACACTCTTTTTATTTCCACACATCTCTCTTACCCTATTATTACTTACTCGATCAAACCACCTCACACCACATATTGTCCTCAAACATCTCATTTCCAGCACATCCACCCTCCACGGCACCACTCTATCTATAGCCTATGCCTTGCAACCACATAACATTGTTGGAACCACTATTCCTTCAAACATACCCATTTTTGCTTTCCAAGATAATGTTCTCGACTTCCACACATTCTTCAACGCTTCCAGAACTTTCACCCCCTCCCCACCCTATGATTCACTTCCACTTCCATGGTTCCATCTGCTGCCAAATCCACTCACAGATATCTAAAACACTTCAATTCCTTGTTTTTTTCCATTCAAACTTACCTCCCAATTGACTTGTCCCTCAAACCTACTGTACCTAATAACCTTGCTCTCATTCACATTTACTCTCAACTTTCTTCTTTCACACACTTTACCAAACTCAGTCACAAGCTTCTGCAGTTTCTAACATGAATCAGCCACCAGCACTGTATCATCAGCAAACAACAACTGACTCAATTCCCAAGCTCTCTCATCCACAACAGACTGCATACTTGCCCCTCTTTCCAAAACTCTTGCATTCACCTCCCTAACAACCCCATCCATAAACAAATTAAACAACCATGGAGACATCACTTACCCCTGCTGCAAACCGACATTCACTGACAACCAATCACTTTCCTCTCTTCCTACACGTACATATGCCTTACATCCTCGATAAAAATTGCTTCTAACAACTTGCCTCCCACACCATATATTCTTTGTACCTTTCACAGAGCATCTTTATCAACTCTATCATATGCCTTCTCCAGATCCATAAATGCTACAACAAATCCATTTGCTTTCCTAAGTATTTCTCGCATACATTCTTCAAAGCAAACACCTGATCCACACATCCTCTACCACTTCTGAAACCACACAGCTCTTCCCCAGTCAGATGCTCTGTACATGCCTTCACCCTCTCAATCAATACCCTCCCATATAATTTCCCAGGAATACTCAAAAAGCTTATACCTCTGTATTTTGAGCACTCACTTTTATCCCCTTTGCCTTTGTACAATGGCACTATGCAAGCATTCTGCCAATCCTCATGCACCTCACCATGAGTCATACATACATTAAATAACCTTACCAACCAGTCAACAATACAGTCACCCCCTTTTTTAATAAATTCCTCTGCAATACCATCCAAACCCACTGCCTTGCAGGCTTTCTTCTTCTGCAAAGCTTTTACTACCTCTTCTCTGTTTACCAAATCATTCCCCCTAACCCTCTCACTTTGAACACCACCTCGACCAAAACACCCTACATCTGCCACACTATCATCAAACACATTCAACAAACCTTCAAAATACTCACTCCATCTCCTTCTCACATCACCACTACTTGTTATCACCTCAAACTTATTACCACTGAAACTTTGGTAATGGCTCCAATGTTAATTCCCATGTGTATAAGAAAATAATTTATGAAATTATAGATCATCACTCATAAATAACAAAAAATGCAGGTGAGTGAGAGGCAGAGGAAGGGGTTTGTTTGATATGTTTAGCAGATCCTGATACGACAAAAGATATGGAGATATTTCCTTGTCTCTTATTTCACAAGCACTTGTAGTCAATAAAATGATAATTATAAATATAGTACTGCACACACCAAAAATATATTGTAATGAGTGAGAGTGACTATAGGCATTAATAGAAAGGATCCTGAAGGTTTAGCTTCTTTCTTTTGAACTTAGCTTCATAATCAACTGGTATTTCACACACAAGCACAGCACCGGAGGCAAACAACATGAATATATCTAATAAAAATAGTACAATATCAATCCTAAAGATGAGTGTAAAGGAGAATGGTAGGCACATATGGAGAGGATTTTGGAGATTTTCTTCCTTAAAAACATTCTACCTGTTTACCTATCATCTGTTATCAAAGCCATCTATCACCCAAGGACTACATAAAGAGAAAAATTAGCACGGTTGTTAAGTAATTTCTTCCAAACAAAGAAAGAACAACCTGAGGATGGTAGAGGTAGCTTGCCATGTTGGCCTCCTTGATTCACTAAAATCATCTAGTCACATCCCTTCCTATTTCTCATGTTTTTCTTCTGCACTTTTCTCACCAAATGAGATGCAAGTGTACAGAACCTGCAGGTCAACTGATGTGTACCTATAAAGGTGATTGCATGGGTCCTGAAGAAACCAGAATTTTCTCCTTGCCTTCCTCATAACAGAAAAGACTTCTATAGACTAGCAATGGTATGGTAAGGCACTTGGATACAGAAAATGAGGAGGGAAATGTTAAAATATTGTGTAACAATGGGAGAACTCCCATACAAAAGCACCACACAATGATGAGAGCAGTTTATTCCTAAAATATTGGGCATGGTCCAAAAATTTCATCACAGAGTGTGCAAAAACTAGAAATTCAATAACAGTGCACAAAAAATTTACAAGAAATCCATAATGGAATGATAACTTAGCATTCAAAAGTATCAGAAATAACAAAGACAGGTTTACGTGCATTTCTTTCTTTCTACTCTTATGTCACACCCAAACATATCATTGTTGGTAAGTAATAAATATATTTAGAATATTACACATTTTACACTAAAATTCAGTATTATGGGGGAATGGTTCCCAAATGTGGATAGAATTTGGAAAAATTTGTTTCTTTTGACTGAGAACTCTTCCAATTATTTCCTATATATACCTATTTCATACAAAGGCATAAACTCATTAATATAAAATATTTCTCACTACATATAAGTGTCAAAATATCAATTGTTTGGTATGTACTGGGAAGATACTGGAGGTGCTGCTTTTTTTAAAAACAGTCTAGGTCTCATCATATTATCTGTATCAAAGTCCAGCATTACATGGAAAAAATATGGCCCATTTGTTAAGTAATTTGTTTGATTAAAGCAAGTTCACTGGGGATCCCTCCCTTTCCTTTGTGTGTTAACTGCAACTAAAATCACTCTAAGTCATTTATGTCTTCACATATCCCATTTCATTTATCTTGACTTTTCTAATTAATTAGTACATACAAATGTTCCTCCTAATAACCCAAATCTTCCAACAACCTATCTATTTTCTGAGAGACCAGGTGGATGACCATCCACCTATAATGGTGGCTGTAGATGCACAGAGAAAAGAAAGATTTTTTCCCCATGCCTTCTTAGTAAGGGAAAAGACATCTAATGGCTATCAATGCTATAATAAATCAGCTAGATATTTGAAATGAGGTAGGAGTCTCTAGAACATCAGTTAATGTTGACTGCTGGTTCCAAAGAAAACAGCATCTAAAATCAATCACTTTTTAAGGTTTAAAGATAATGAATGGGTGAAATGTATGAACTAAGAAAAAACTGCTATATGTTAAATATATGCAAATATTGAAAATCCACATGCAATCTGTAAGAAACATCAGATTAACTTTTCAAGTAATTAATATATATATATATATTTTTTTTTTTTTTTTTTTATACTTTGTCGCTGTCTCCCGCGTTTGCGAGGTAGCGCAAGGAAACAGACGAAAGAAATGGCCCAACCCCCCCCCCCATACACATGTACATATACACGTCCACACACGCAAAAATACATACCTACACAGCTTTCCATGGTTTACCCCAGACGCTTCACATGCCTTGATTCACTCCACTTACAGCACGTCAACCCCTGTATACCACATCGCTCCAATTCACTCTATTCCTTGCCCTCCTTTCACCCTCCTGCATGTTCAGGCCCCGATCACACAAAATCTTTTTCACTCCATCTTTCCACCTCCAATTTGGTCTCCCTCTTCTCCTCGTTCCCTCCACCTCCGACACATATATCCTCTTGGTCAATCTTTCCTCACTCATTCTCTCCATGTGCCCAAACCATTTCAAAACACCCTCTTCTGCTCTCTCAACCACGCTCTTTTTATTTCCACACATCTCTCTTACCCTTACGTTACTTACTCGATCAAACCACCCCACACCACACATTGTCCTCAAACATCTCATTTCCAGCACATCCATCCTCCTGCGCACAACTCTATCCATAGCCCACGCCTCGCAACCATACAACATTGTTGGAACCACTATTCCTTCAAACATACCCATTTTTGCTTTCCGAGATAATGTTCTCGACTTCCACACATTTTTCAAGGCTCCCAAAATTTTCGCCCCCTCCCCCACCCTATGATCCACTTCCGCTTCCATGGTTCCATCCGCTGACAGATCCACTCCCAGATATCTAAAACACTTCACTTCCTCCAGTTTTTCTCCATTCAAACTCACCTCCCAATTGACTTGACCCTCAACCCTACTGTACCTAATAACCTTGCTCTTATTCACATTTACTCTTAACTTTCTTCTTCCACACACTTTACCAAACTCAGTCACCAGCTTACATACATACATACCCATGCACACAATTCACACTATCTGCCCCCATTCACTCCCATCGCCACCTCGCCACACATGGAATACCTTCCCCCTCCCCCCTCATGTGAGGGAGGTAGCACTAGGAAAAGACAACAAAGGCCCCATTCGTTCACACTCAGTCTCTAGCTGCCACGCAATAATGCCCGAAACCACAGCTCCCTTTCCACATCCAGGCCCCACACTATTTTCCATGGTTTACCCCAGACGCTTCATATGCCCTGATTCAATCCACTGACAGCACGTCAACCCCGGCATACCACATCGATCCAATTCACTCTATTCCTTGCCCTCCTTTCACCCTCCTGCATGTTCAGGCCCCGATCACACAAAATCTTTTTCCCTCCATCTTTCCACCTCCAATTTGGTCTCCCACTTCTCCTCGTTCCCTCCACCTCCGACACATATATCCTCTCAGTCAATCTTTCCTCACTCATTCTCTCCATGTGCCCAAACCATAGCAAAACACCCTCTTCTGCTCTCTCAACCACGCTCTTTTTATTTCCACACATCTCTCTTACCCTTACATTACTTACTCGATCAAACCACCTCACACCACACATTGTCCCCAAACATCTCATTTCCAGCACATCCACCCTCCTGCGCACAACTCTATCCATAGCCCTTCATATATATATATCCATAGCCCTTCATATATATATATTTTTTTTTTTTTTTTTTTTGCTTTGTCGCTGTCTCCCGCGTTTGCGAGGTAGCGCAAGGAAACAGACGAAAGAAATGGCCCAACCCACCCCCATACACATGCCTTGATTCAATCCACTGACAGCACGTCAACCCCGGTATACCACATCGCTCCAATTCACTCTATTCTTTGCCCTCCTTTCACCCTCCTGCATGTTCAGGCCCCGATCACACAAAATCTTTTTCACTCCATCTTTCCACCTCCAATTTGGTCTCCCTCTTCTCCTCGTTCCCTCCACCTCCGACACATATATCCTCCTTGGTCAATCTTTCCTCACTCATTCTCTCCATGTGACCAAACCATTTCAAAACACCCTCTTCTGCTCTCTCAACCACGCTCTTTTTATTTCCACACATCTCTCTTACCCTTACGTTACTTACTCAATCAAACCACCTCACACCACACATTGTCCTCAAACATCTCATTTCCAGCACATCCATCCTCCTGCGCACAACTCTATCCATAGTCCACGCCTCGCAACCATACAACATTGTTGGAACCACTATTCCTTCAAACATACCCATTTTTGCTTTCCGAGATAATGTTCTCGACTTCCACACATTCTTCAAGGCTCCCAGAATTTTCACCCCCTCCCCCACCCTATGATCCACTTCCGCTTCCATGGTTCCATCCGCTACCAGATCCACTCCCAGATATCTAAAACACTTCACTTCCTCCAGTTTTTCTCCATTCAAACTCACCTCCCAATTGAATTGACCCTCAACCCTACTGTACCTAATAACCTTGCTCTTATTCACATTTGCTCTTAACTTTCTTCTTTCACACACTTTACCAAACTCAGTCACCAGCTTCTGCAGTTTCTCACATGAATCAGCCACCAGCGCTGTATCATCAGCGAACAACAACTGACTCACTTCCCAAGCTCTCTCATCCACAACAGACTTCATACTTGCCCCTCTTTCCAAGACTCTTGCATTCACCTCCCTAACAACCCCATCCATAAACAAATTAAACAACCATGGAGACATCACACACCCCTGCCGCAAACCTACATTCACTGAGAACCAATCACTTTCCTCTCTTCCTACACGTACACATGCCTTACATCCTCGATAAAAACTTTTCACTGCTTCTAACAACTTGCCTCCCACACCATATATTCTTAATACCTTCCACAGAGCATCTCTATCAACTCTATCATATGCCTTCTCCAGATCCATAAATGCTACATACAAATCCATTTGCTTTTCTAAGTATTTCTCACATACATTCTTCAAAGCAAACACCTGATCCACACATCCTCTACCACTTCTAAAACTACACTGCTCTTCCCCAATCTGATGCTCTGTACATGCCTTCACCCTCTCAATCAATACCCTCCCATATAATTTACCAGGAATACTCAAGAAACTTATACCTCTGTAATTTGAGCACTCACTCTTATCCCCTTTGCCTTTGTACAATGGCACTATGCACGCATTCCGCCAATCCTCAGGCACCTCACCATGAGTCATACATACATATATATATATATATATATATATATATATATATATATATATATATATATATATATATATATATATATAGACACATACATATATACACATGCACACAATTCACACTGCCTAAATTTATTCATTCCCATCGCCACCTCGCCACACATGGGGGAGGGTCCATATATAGATATGTATATATATATATATATATATATATATATATATATATATATATATATATATATATATATATATACATATATATATATATATATTTTTTTTTTTTTTATACTTTGTCGCTGTCTCCCGCGTTTGCGAGGTAGCGCAAGGAAACAGACGAAAGAAATGGCCCAACCCCCCCCCATACACATGTATATACATACGTCCACACACGCAAATATACATACCTACACAGCTTTCCATGGTTTACCCCAGACACTTCACATGCCGTGCTTCAATCCACTGACAGCACGTCAACCCCGGTTTACCACATCGCTCCAATTCACTCTATTCCTTGCCCTCCTTTCACCCTCCTGCATGTTCAGGCCCCGATCACACAAAATCTTTTTCACTCCATCTTTCCACGTCCAATTTGGTCTCCCTCTTCTCCTTGTTCCCTCCACCTCCGACACATATATCCTCTTGGTCAATCTTTCCTCACTCATCATCTCCATGTGCCCAAACCACTTCAAAACACCCTCTTCTGCTCTCTCAACCACGCTCTTTTTATTTCCACACATCTCTCTTACCCTTACGTTACTCACTCGATCAAACCACCTCACACCACACATTGTCCTCAAACATCTCATTTCCAGCACATCCATCCTCCTGCGCACAACTCTATCCATAGCCCACGCCTCGCAACCATACAACATTGTTGGAACCACTATTCCTTCAAACATACCCATTTTTGCTTTCCGAGATAATGTTCTCGACTTCCACACATTCTTCAAGGCCCCCAGGATTTTCGCCCCCTCCCCCACCCTATGATCCACTTCCGCTTCCATGGTTCCATCCGCTGCCAGATCCACTCCCAGATATCTAAAACACTTCATATATATATATATATATATATATATATATATATATATATATATATATATATATATATATATATATATATATATTATCCCTGGGGATAGGGGAGAAAGAATACTTCCCATGTATTCCCTGCGTGTCGTAGAAGGCGACTAAAAGGGGAGGGAGCGGGGGGCTGGAAATCCTCCCCTCTCCCTCTCGTTTTTTTTTTTTTTAATTTTCCAAAAGAAGGAACAGAGAATTGGGCCAGGTGAGGGTATTCCCTCAAGGCCCAGTCCTCTGTTCTTAACACTACCTCGCTAATGCGGGAAATGGCGAATAGTTTGAAAGAAAAAGAAAGATACATATATATATATATATATATATATATATATATATATATATATATATATATATATATATATATACACATATATATATATTTTCTTTCAAACTATTCGCCATTTCCCGCGTTAGCGAGGTAGCGTTAGGAACAGAGGACTGGGCCTTTTTTGGAATATCCTCACCTGGCCCCCTCTGTTCCTTCTTTTGGAAAATTAAAAAAAAAAACGAGAGGGGAGGATTTCCAGCCCCCCCGCTCCCTCCCCTTTTAGTCGCCTTCTACGACACGCAGGGAATACGTGGGAAGTATTCTTAATCCCCTATCCCCAGGGAAAATATATATATATACATACATTAAATAACCTTACCAACCAGTCAACAATACAGTCACCCCCTTTTTTAATAAATTCCAAATGGATTTGTATGTAGCATTTATGGATCTGGAGAAGGCATATGATAAGAGTTGATAGAGATGCTCTGTGGAAGGTATTAAGAATATATGGTGTGGGAGGCAAGTTGTTAGAGGCAGTGAAAAGTTTTTATTGAGGATGTAAGGCATGTGTACATGTAGGAAGAGAGGAAACTGATTGGTTCTCAGTGAATGTAGGTTTGCGGCAGGGGTGTGTGATGTCTCCATGGTTGTTTAATTTGTTTATGGATGGGGTTGTTAGGGAGGTGAATGCAAGAGTTTTGGAAAGAGGGGCAAGTATGAAGTCTGTTGGGGATGAGAGAGCTTGGGAAGTGAGTCAGTTGTTGTTCGCTGATGATACAGCGATGGTGGCTGATGCATGTGAGAAACTGTAGAAGCTGGTGACTGAGTTTGGTAAAGTGTGTGAAAGAGGAAAGTTAAGAGTAAATGTGAATAAGAGCGAGGTTATCAGGTACAGTAGGGTTGAGGGTCAAGTCAATTGGGAGGTGAGTTTGAGTGGAGAAAAACTGGAGGAAGTGAAGTGTTTTAGATATCTGGGAGTGGATCTGGCAGCGGATGGAACCATGGAAGTGGAAGTGGATCATAGGGTGGGGGAGGGGGCGAAAATTCTGGGAGCCTTGAAGAAAGTGTGGAAGTCGAGAACATTATCTCGGAAAGCAAAAATGGGTATGTTTGAAGGAATAGTGGTTCCAACAATGTTGTATGGTTGCGAGGCATGGGCTATGGATAGAGTTGTGCGCAGGAGGATGGATGTGCTGGAAATGAGATGTTTGAGGACAATGTGTGGTGTGAGGTGGTTTGATCGAGTAAGTAACGTAAGGGTAAGAGAGATGTGTGGAAATAAAAAGAGCGTGGTTGAGAGAGCAGAAGAGGGTGTTTTGAAATGGTTTGGGCACATGGAGAGAATGAGTGAGGAAAGATTGACCAAGAGGATATATGTATCGGAGGTGGAGGGAACGAGGAGAAGTGGGAGACCAAATTGGAGGTGGAAAGATGGAGTGAGAAAGATTTTGTGTGATCGGGGCCTGAACATGCAGGAGGGTGAAAGGAGGGCAAGGAATAGAGTGAATTGGAGCGATGTGGTATACCGGGGTTGACGTGCTGTCAGTGGATTGAATCAAGGCATGTGAAGCGTCTGGGGTAAACCATGGAAAGCTGTGTAGGTATGTATATTTGCGTGTGTGGACGTATGTATATACATGTGTATGGGGGTGGGTTGGACCATTTCTTTCGTCTGTTTCCTTTCGCTACCTCGCAAACGCGGGAGACAGCGACAAAGCAAAAAAAAAAAAAAAAAAAAAAAAAAAATATATATATATATATATATATATATATATATATATATATATATATATATATAGATATAGATATATCAAAATCCTTGCATCTGAAGGTTAAACTAAGACTTAAACCCATACTATTGCACATAACTCTCTGTCTGGGAGTGAGTCTGGAAGAAAAGATCCTACCTGGTGTGCTATCAGTCTCCTCGTGCTTCTCGCCTTCGTCAGCATTCTCCACTACTGGTGTTGGCTGTGTAATGATGACTCTCTCTGGCGGCAGCAAGAAACCTGGAACCTCTGGGGGAGTGTGCAGGGGTGGTGTTGTGCATGGAGATGCCCCTGAGACGGCCTGGAACGTGAACACCTGGAGAGTGCACGGGAAGAGGTGTGCTGATCAGGCTGCTTCCATCCTTACAGCAATGTCGGAACTTGGACCAGTGATGAGGAAGGAGGCCTGGGATATTGGAGGGTGGAACAAGGAAAAGTGGAAACTGGTTTGGGATGTGAGGAGGAGGAACAGCAAGATGTAAGAGGTGGTCTTAGATGCAGAAGAGGAATATAGGTATGATAGGGAAACTCGTATGTAACATAGCGAGTAGAGTCATGGTAGAGAACCTAAGATGTGAAAATGAGGAGTGAGAGGAAGGAATCATGAAAATGAAGACAGGAAGGAAAAAGAAAAATCTAAATTATTTATACTGTAGAATGTATAAAAACGTAGAAAGGGCAAAGATAGAGATTAGCAAGAGCTTGAGGACCTATAAAGAATGAAGATGGAAAACAGAAAGAATGATGAGTATCAAATTATAAGTTCCTAAACTGAGATTTTGTCCGAGGCAAGGCTAACATTACATATCTTGCTTGCCTTTTTGCCTTCTTCTGCTGGGATACTTCTTTGCAATCCTCAATTCTTGGTTGATCAGGCACTCTACCATTAATTTAATTTTCTTATTTTCTTCGACTTTCTGATGCTTACTCTAGAAGTGTTTCCATCTTTCTTACAAAAAATTCATGCACTTTTTTGTTTATCTTTTTAATACAGATTCCCAGGAATACTTACAGCTTGAATCACTGATTCTTCCCTTATGTGAAGCATTTAGTTACAATACATTTGGTTGTTGTCCATCTATTTGCTGCTATAAAAGTTTCATTATGTATCTCTCTCCTTTCAAAAATGTACAATTGCAATTCTTTTAACATTTCAAGATAAATCAGGTATCCCATCCTCTCGGCTTTACTTGTAAACTGCTTCTAAATTCTTTCACATTTTTTTCAGTTTACTTAGATGGTTACCATGCAATGCTACAGTATTCAATTTTGTTCCTTATATGAACAATGAACATTATCATTAACTTTTTATCCCCCATTTTCAGTTCTCAATATCATCTCATTCACTGCTTGGCTCAACATTACTACCTTATAGATGTCCTCTAAAATTTCAAATTTCTAATTCAATATATCCTCTAGACCTTTGACATTTCCCTGCTTTTTATCTCTCTTCTTCTTGAGCCACTGTAGGTTGTCATAATTTCAGTCATTCTGTAACCTATGCATTCAAATTCAATAACTTCTATTAGGTTATCTTCCACCCAACTAAAAAGCATATTCAACTCTCTTTTGCATTTGCTTTGTCATCCAGTTTCATCTAAAAAGGATATGGCTAAGCTATCTTTAACTTTAATATCTACACATGATATCTTTCTTATAAAAGTACTACTCCCCATGATACATGTGATAAAACATCATCTTCATCAAACATAATTCTGTTTGCAACTACATTTATACTTTGTTAGTGCTCCTTGATCCATCTTCCTATTTCACCTATAATGGTTTGTTTAGCCATTTTTCTTGCAGAATTCTGTCATTCACTTTATCAAATACCTTACCAAAGTCAAGCAAAACAGTATTCATTTTCTCACCTTTGCAGTAGAGTTCCACATATCTTTGTAATAGACTAGTCACCAAGTTTATGGCTGGAAATCCTCCTCTCCAGTTTTTGCTTTTCCAAAAGAAGGAACAGAGAATGGGGCCAAGTGAGGATTTTCCCTCTATGGCTCAATCCTCTGTTCTTAATGCTACCTTGCAAATGAAGGAAATGACAAATATGTATGAAAAAATAATTATCTATTATTTATTATACTTTGTTGCTTTCTCTCATGTTAGCAAGGTAGTGCAAGGAAACAGAGAAAAGAATGGCCCAACCCACCTATATACATATGTATATACATACGCATCCACACACGCACATATATATACCTATAAATCTCAACGTATACATATATATATACACACACAGACGTATACATATATACACATACACATAATTCATACTGTCTGCTCTTATTCATTCCCATCTCCACCCTGCCACACATGAAATAACAACCCCCTTCCCCCGCATGTGCGTGAGGTAGCGCTAAGAAAAGAAAACAAACGCCACATTCGTTCACACTCAGTCTCTAGCTGTCATGTATAATGCACCAAAACCACAGCTCCCTTTCCACATCCAGGCCCCACAAAACTTTCCATGGTTTACCCCAGACGCTTCACATACCTTGAGTCAATCCATTGTCAGCACGTCGACCCCGGTATACCACATCGTTCCAATTCACTCTATTCCTTGCACACCTTTCACCCTCCTGCATGTTCAGGCCCCAATCACTCAAAATCTTTTTCACTCCATCTTTCCACCTCCAATTTGGTGTCCCACTTCTCCTTGTTCCCTCCACCTCATGATCTTTCTTCTCATGCCCAGGTGCATATGCACCAATAATCACCCACCTCTCTTCATCCACTTTAAGTTTTACCCATATCAATCTAGAGTTTACTTTCTTACACTCTATCACATACTCCCACAACTCCTCTTTCAGAAGTGCTACTCCTTCCCTTGATCTTGTCGTCTCACTAACCCCTGACTTTACTCCCAAGACATTCCCAAACCACTCTTCCCCTTTACCCTTGAGTTTTGTTTCACTCAAAGCCAAAACACCCAGGTTCCTTTCCTCAAACATACTACCTACCTATCTCTCCTTCTTTCTCATCTTGGTTACATCCACACACATTTAGACACCCCAATCTGAGCCTTCGAGGAGGATGAGCACTCACCGCATGACTCCTTCTGTTTCCCTGGTTAGAAAGTTAAAATACAAGGAGGGGAGGGTTCTAGCCCCCCGCTCCCCTCCCCATCAGTCACCTTCTACGACATGTGAGGAATGCGTAGGAAGTATTCTTTCTCCCCATCATATATATATATTTATTTATTCATTTATCTTACTTTTGTCACTGTCTCCCACGTTAACGAGGTAGCGCAAGGAAACAGACAAGAGTGGCCCAACCCATCCACATACACATGTACATACATACACATCCACACATGCACATATAAATACCTATACATCTCAATGTATACATATATATACAAACACATACATATACATATATACACATGTACATAATTCATACTGTCTGCCTTTATTCATTCCCATCGCCACCTCGCCACACATGAAATAACAGCCCCTCCCTCCGCTTATGCGCGAGTTAGCACTAGGAAAAGACAACCATGGCCACATTCGTTCACAATCAGTCTCTAGCTGTCATGTAATAATGCACCAAAACCACAGCTCCCTTTCCACATCCAGGCCCCAGAGGACTTTCCATGGTTTACCCCAGACGCTTCACATACCCTGGTTCAATCCATTGGCAGCACATCGAACCCGGTATACCACATTGTTCCAATTCACTCTATTCCTTGCACACCTTTCACCCTCCTGCATGTTCAGGCCCTGATCATTCAAAAGCTTTTTCACTCCATCTTTCCACCTCCAATTGGGTCTCCCACTTCTCCTCGTTCCCTCCACCTCTGACACATATATCCTCTTGGTCAATCTTTCCTCACTCATTCTCTCCATGTGACCAAACCGCTTCAAAACACCCTCTTCTGCTCTCTTGACCACACTCTTTTTATTACCACACATCTCTCTTACCCTATTATTACTTACATGATCAAACCATCTCACACCACATATTGTCCTCAAACATCTCATTTCCAGCACATCCACCCTCCTCCACACAACTCTATCTATAGCCCATGCCTCGCAACCATATAACATTGTTGGAACCACTATTCCTTCAAACATACCCATTTTTGCTTTCCGAGATAATGTTCTTGATTTCCACACATTCCTCAACGGTCCTAGAACTTTCGCCCCCTCCCCCACTCTATGATTCACTTCCACTTCCATGGTTCCATCCATTGCCAAATCCACTCACAGATATCTAAAACACTTCACTTCCTCCAGTTTTTCTCCATTCAAACTTACCTCACAATTGACTTGTCCCTCAACCCTACTGTACCTAATAGCCTTGCTCTTATTCACATTTACTCTCAGCTTTTTTCTTTCACACACTTTACCAAACTCAGTCACCAGCTTCTGCAGCTTCTCACATGAATAAGCCACCAGTACTGTATCATCAGCAAACAACAACTGACTCATTTCCCAAGCTCTCTCATCCACAACAGACTGCATACTTGCCCCTCTTTCCAAAACTCTTGCATTCACCTCCCTAACAACCCCATCCAGAAACAAATTAAACAACCATGGAGACATCACACACCCTTGCCACAAACCAACATTCACTGAGAACCAATCACTTTCCACTCTTCCTACAAGTACACATGCCTTACATCCTCCATAAAAACTTTTCACTGCTTCTAACAACTTGCCTCCTACACCATATATTCTTAATACCTTCCACAGAGCATCTCTATCAACTCTATTACATGCCTTCTCCAGATACATAAATGCTACATACAAATCCATTTGCTTTTCTAAGTATTTCTCACATACATTCTTCAAAGCAAACACCTGATCCAAACATCCTTTACCACTTCTGAAACCACACTGCTCTTCCCCAATCTGATGCTCTGTACATGCCTTCACCTTCTCAATCAATACCCTCCCATATAATTCCCAAGAGTACTCAACAAACTTATACCTCTGTAATTTGAGCACTCACTTTTATCCCCTTTGCCTTTGTACAATGGCACCATGTAAGCATTCTGCCAATCCTCAGGCACCTCACCATAAGTCATACATACATTAAATAACCTCACCAACCAGTCAACAATACAGTCACCCCCTTTTTTAATAAATTCCATTTCAATACCATCCAAACCCGCTGCCTTGCCAGCTTCCATCTTCCGCAAAGCTTTTACTACCTCTTCTCTGTTTACCAAATCATTTCCCGAACCCTCTCACTATGCAGACCACCTTGACCAAAACACCCTATATCTGCCACTCTATCATCAAACACATTCAACAGACCTTCAAACACTTCAAAATACTCACTCCATCTCCTCATCACCTGTTATCCCCATAAGCCTCCTTCACTTATGTTCCCATTTGTTCCCTTGTCTTCCGCACTTTATTTACCTCCTTCCAGAGCATCTTTTTATTCTCCCTAAAATTTAATGATACTCTCTCACCCCAACTCTCATTTGCCCTATTTTTCACCTCTTGCACCTTTCTCTTGACCTCCTGTCTCTTTTGTTTATACATCTCCCACTCATTTGCATTATTTCCCTGCAAAAATTGTCCAAATGCTTCTCTCTTCTCTTTCACTAATAATCTTACTTCTTCATCCAACCACTCACAACCCTTTCTAATCTACCCAACTCCCACACTTCTCATGCCACAAGCATCTTTTGCGCAATCCATCACTACTTCCCTAATTACATCCCATTCCTCCCCCACTCCCCTTTCCTCCTTTGTTCTCACCTTTTTCCATTCTGTACTCAGTCTCTCCTGGTACTTCCTCACACAAGTCTCCTTCCCAAGATCACTTACTCTCACCACTCTCTTCAACCAACATTCTCTCTTCTTTTCTGAAAACCTCTACGAATCTTCACCTTCACATCCACAAGATAATGATCAGACATCCCTCCAGTTGCACCTCTCAGCACATTAACATCCAAAAGTATCTCTTTCGTGCTCCTATCAATTAACACATAATCTAATAATGCTGTCTGGCCATCTCTCCTACTTACATACGTACACTTTTGTATGTCTCTCTTTTTAAACCAGGTATTCCCAATCCCCAGTCATTTTTATTTATCTATCTATTTATGATTATTTATCTATTTCATTTTGTTTTGCCACTGTCTCCTGCATTAGCGAGGTAGCGCAAGGAAACAGATGAAAGAATGGCCCACCCACCCACATACACATGTATATACATCCACGTCCACACACGCAAAAATACATACCTATACATCTCAACGTATACATATAGATACACACACAGACATATACATATATACCATGTACATAATTCATACTGTCTGCCTTTATTCATTCCCATCGCCAACCCCGCCACACATGAAATAACAACCCCCGCCCCCCTCATGTGCACGAAGTAGCGCTAGGAAAAGACAACAAAGGCCACATTCCTTCACACAGTCTCTAGCTGTTATGTAATACTACACCGAAACCACAGCTCCCTTTCCACATCCAGGCCCCACAAAACTTTCCATGATTTACCCCAGATGCTTCATATGCCCTGGTTCAATCCATTGACAGCACGTCGACCCGGTATACCACATCATTCCAATTCACTCGATTCCTTGCACACCTTTCACCCTCCTGCATGTTCAGGCCCTGATCACTCAAAATCCTTTTCTCCTCATTCCCTCCACCTCTGACACATACATCCTCTTGGTCAATCTTTCCTCACTCATTCTCTCCATGTGGCCAAACCACTTCAAAACACCCTCTTCTGCTCTCTCAACCACACTCTTTTTATTACCACACATCTCTCTTACCCTTTCATTACTTACTCGATCAAACCACCTCACACCACATACTGTCCTCAAACTTCTCATTTCCAGCACATCCACCCTCCTCCGCACAACTCTATCCTTAGCCCATGCCTCGCAGCCATATAACATTGTTGGAACCACTATTCCTTCAAACATACCCATTTTTGCTTTCCATGATAACGTTCTCAACTTCCACACATTTTTCAACTCTCAGAACTTTCACCCCCTCCCCCACCCTATGATTCACTTCCACTTCCATGGTTCCATCCGCTGCCAAATCCACTACCAGATATCTAAAACACTTCACTTCCTCCAGTTTTGCTCCATTCAAACTTACCTCCCAGTTGATTTGTCCCTCAACCCCACTGCACCTAATAAGCTTGCTCTTATTCACATTTACTCTTAGCTTTCTTCTTTCACGCACTTCACCAAACTCGGTCACCAGCTTCAGCAGTTTCTCACCCGAATCAGCCACCAGTGCTGTATCATCAGCGAACAACAACTGACTCACTTCCTAAGCTCTCTCATCCACAATAGACTGCATACTTGCCCCTCTTTCCAAAACTCTTGCATTCAACTCCCTAACAACCCCATCCAGAAACAAATTAAACAACAAAGAGACATCATGCACCCCTGCCCCAAACCAACATTCACTGAGAACCAATCACTTTCCTCTCTTCCTACATGTACACATGCCTTACTTCCTCGATAAAAACTTTTCACTGCTTCTAACAACTTGCCTCCCACACCATATATTCTTAATACCTTCCACAGAGCATCTCTATCAACTCTATAATATGCCTTCTACAGATCCATAAATGCTACATACAAATCCATTTGCTTTTCTAAGTATTTCTCACATACATTTTTCAAAGCAAACACCTGATCCAAACATCCTCTACCACTTTTGAAACCACACTGCTCTTCCCCAATCTGATGCTCTGTACATGCCTTCATCCTCTCAATCAATACTCTCCCATATAATTTCCCAGGAATACTCAACAAACTTATACCTCTGTAATTTGAGCAAAGGGGTGTGTGATGTCTCCATGGTTGTTTAATTTGTTTATGGATGGGGTTGTTAGGGAGGTGAATGCAAGAGTTTTGGAAAGAGGGGCAAGTATGAAGTCTGTTGGGGATGAGAGAGCTTGGGAAGTGAGTCAGTTGTTGTTCGCTGATGATACAGCGCTGGTGGCTGATTCATGTGAGAAACTGCAGAAGCTGGTGACTGAGTTTGGTAAAGTGTGTGAAAGAAGAAAGTTAAGAGTAAATGTGAATAAGAGCAAGGTTATTAGGTACAGTAGGGTTGAGGGTCAAGTCAATTGGGAGGTGAGTTTGAATGGAGAAAAACTGGAGGAAGTAAAGTGTTTTAGATATCTGGGAGTGGATCTGGCAGCGGATGGAACCATGGAAGCGGAAGTAGATCATAGGGTGGGGGAGGGGGCGAAAATTCTGGGAGCCTTGAAGAATGTGTGGAAGTCGAGAACATTATCTCGGAAAGCAAAAATGGGTATGTTTGAAGGAATAGTGGTTCCAACAATGTTGTATGGTTGCGAGGCGTGGGCTATGGATAGAGTGGTGCGCAGGAGGATGGATGTGCTGGAAATGAGATTTTTGAGGACAACGTGTGGTGTGAGGTGGTTTGATCGAGTAAGTAACGTAAGGGTAAGAGAGATGTGTGGAGATAAAAAGAGCGTGGTTGAGAGAGCAGAAGAGGGTGTTTTGAAATGGTTTGGGCACATGGAGAGAATGAGTGAGGAAAGGTTGACCAAGAGGATGTATGTGTCGGAGGTGGAGGGAACGAGGAGAAGAGGGAGATCAAATTGGAGGTGGAAACATGGAGTGAAAAAGATTTTGTGTGATCGGGGCCTGAACATGCAGGAGGGTGAAAGGAGGGCAAGGAATAGAGTGAATTGGAGCGATGTGGTATACCGGGGTTGACGTGCTGTCAGTGGATTGAATCAGGGCATGTGAAGCGTCTGGGGTAAACCATGGAAAGCTGTGTAGGTATGTATATTTGCGAGTGTGGACGTATGTATATACATGTGTATGGGGGTGGGTTGGGCCATTTCTTTCGTGTGTTTCCTTGCGCTACCTTGCAAACGCGGGAGACAGCGACAAAGCAAAAAAAAAAAAAAAAAAATTTGAGCACTCACTCTTATCCACTTTACCCTTGTACAATGGCACTATGCAAGCATTCTGCCAGTCCTCAGGCACCTCAGCATGAGTCATACATACATTAAATCACCTTACCAACCAGTCAACAATACAGTCACCCCCTTTTTTAATAAATTCCACTGCAATACCATCCAAACCCACTGCCTTGCCGGTTTTCATCTTCCGCAAAGCTTTCACTACCTCTTCTCTGTTTACCAAATAATTTTTCCTAACCCTCTCACTTTACACACCACCTTGACCAAAACACCCTATATCTGCCACTCTATTATCAAACACGTTCAAGAAACCTTCAAAATACTCACTCCATCTCCTTCTCACATCACGACAACTTGTTATCACCTCCCCATTAGCCCCCTTCACTGATGTTCCCATTTGTTCCCTTGACTTATACAATTTATTTACCTCCTTCCAAAACATCTTTTTATTCTCCCTAAAATTTAATGAAACTCTCTCACCCTAACTCTCATTTGCCCTCTTTTTTGCCTCTTTCACCTTTCTCTTGACCTCCTACCTCTTTCTTTTAAACATCTACCACTCATTTGCATTATTTCCCTGCAAAAATTGTCCAAATGCCTTTCTCTTCTCTTTCACTAATAATCTTACTTCTTCATCCAACTACTCACTACCCGTTCTAATATGCCCACCTCCCACGCTTCTCATGCCACGAGCATCTTTTGCGCAAGCCATCACTGCTTCCCTAAATACATCCCATTCCTCCCCCACTCCCCTTACCTCCTTTGTTCTCACCTTTTTCCATTCTGTACTCAGTCTCTCCTGGTACTTCCTCACACAAGTCTCCTTCCCAAGCTCACTTACTCTCACCACTCTTCACCCTAGCATTTTCTCGTCTTTTCTGAAAACCTCTACAAATCTTCACCTTTGCCTCCATAAGATAATGATCAGACATCCCTCCAGTTGCACCTCTCAGCACATTAACATCCAAAAGTCTATCTTTTCACGCCTATCAATTAACACATAATCCAATAACGCTCTCTGGCCACCTTTCCTACTTACATACATATACTTATGTATATCTCTCTTTTTAAACCAGGTATTCCCAATCACCAGTCCTTTTTCAGCACATAAATCTACAAGCTCTTCACCATTTCTATATACAACACTGAACACTCCACGTAAACCAATTATTCCCTCAACTGCCACATTACTCACCTTTGCATTCAAATCCCCCGTCACTATAGCCCAGTCTTGTGCATCAAAACTACTAACACTCATTCAGCTGCTCCCAAAACACTTGCCTTTCATGATCTTTCTTCTCATGCCAAGGTGCATATGCACCAATAATCACCACCTCTCTCCATCCACTTTCAGTTTTACCCATATCAATCTTACACTCTATCACATACTCCCACCACTCCTGTTTCAGGAGTAGTGCTACTCCTTCCCTTGGTCTTGTCCTCTCACTAACCCCTGACTTTACTCCCAAGACATTCCCAAACCACTCTTCCCCTTTACCCTTGAGCTATGTTTTACTCAGGGCCAAAACATCCAGGTTCCTTGCCTCAAACATACAACCCATCTCTCCTTTTTTTCTCATCTTGGTTACATCCACACACATTTAGACACCCCACTCTGAGCCTTTGAGGAGGATGAGGACTTCCCACGTGACTCCTTCTTCTGTTTCCCCGTTTAGAAAGTTTAAAGTACAAGGAGGGGAGGGTTTCTAGCCCCCCTGCTCCCGTCCCCTTTAGTCGTCTTGTACGACACGTGAGGAATGCTTGGGAAGTATTCCTTGTATATATATATATATATATATATATATATATATATATATATATATATATATATATACATATATATACGTATATATTCTTTTTCTTCTTTTTTTTTTTGCCACTGTCTCCCACGTTTGCGAGGTAGCGCAAGGAAACAGACGAAAGAAATGGCCCAACCCACCCCCATACACATGTATATACATACATCCACACACGCAAATATACATACCTACACAGCTTTCCATGGTTTACCCCAGACGCTTCACATGCCCTGATTCAATCCACTGACAGCACGTCAACCCCGGTATACCACATCGATCCAATTCACCCTATTCCTTGCCCTCCTTTCACCCTCCTGCATGTTCAGGCCCCGATCACACAAAATCTTTTTCACTCCATCTTTCCACCTCCCATTTGGTCTCCCACTTCTCCTCGTTCCCTCCACCTCCGACACATATATCCTCTTGGTCAATCTTTCCTCACTCATTCTCTCCATGTGCCCAAACCATTTCAAAACACCCTCTTCTGCTCTCTCAACCACGCTCTTTTTATTTCCACACATCTCTCTTACACTTATGTTACTTACTCGATCAAACCATCTCACACCACACATTGTCCTCAAACATCTCATTTCCAGCACATCCACCCTCCTGCGCACAACTCTATCCATAGCCCACGCCTCACAACCATACAACATTGTTGGAACCACTATTCCTTCAAACATACCCATTTTTGCTTTCCGAGATAATGTTCTCGACTTCCACGCATTCTTCAAGGCTCCCAGGATTTTCGCCCCCTCCCCCACCCTATGATCCACTTCCACTTCCATGGTTCCATCCACTGCCAGATCCACTCCCAGATATCTAAAACACTTTATTTCCTCCAGTTTTTCTCCATTCAAACTTACCTCCCAATTGACTTGACCCTCAACCCTACTGTACCTAATAACCTTGCTCTTATTCACATTTACTCTTAACTTTCTTCTTTCACACACTTTACCAAACTCAGTCACCAGCTTCTGCAGTTTCTCACATGAATCAGCCACCAGCACTGTATCATCAGCGAACAACAACTGATTCTTCCCAAGCGCTCTCATCCACAACAGACCTCATACTTGGTAAATTATATGGGAGGGTATTGATTGAGAGGGTAAAGGCATGTACAGAGCATCAGATTGGGGAAGAGCAGTGTGGTTTCAGAAGTGGTAGAGGATGTGTCTATCAGGTGTTTGCTTTGAAGAATGTATGTGAGAAATACTTAGAAAAGCAAATGGATTTGCATGTAGCATTTATGGATCTGGAGAAGGCATATGATAGAGTTGATAGAGATGCTCTGTGGAAGGTATTAAGAATATATGGTGTGGGAGGCAAGTTGTTAGAAGCAGTGAAAAGTTTTTATCGAGGATGTAAGGCATATGTACGTGTAGGAAGAGAGGAAACTGATTGGTTCTCAGTGAATGTAGGTTTGCGGCAGGGGTGTGTGATGTCTCCATGGTTGTTTAATTTGTTTATGGATGGGGTTGTTAGGCAGGTGAATGCAAGAGTCTTGGAAAGAGGGGCAAGTATGAAGTCAGTTGGGGATGAGAGAGCTTGGGAAGTGAGTCAGTTGTTGTTCGCTGATGATACAGCGATGGTGGCTGATTCATGTGAGAAACTGCAGAAGCTGGTGACTGAGTTTGGTAAAGTGTGTGAAAGAAGAAAGTTAAGAGTAAATGTGAATAAGAGCAAGGTTATCAGGTACAGTAGGGTTGAGGGTCAAGTCAATTGGGAGGTAAGTTTGAATGGAGAAAAACTGGAGGAAGTAAAGTGTTTTAGATATCTGGGAGTGGATCTGGCAGCGGATGGAACCATGGAAGCGGAAGTGGATCATAGGGTGGGGGAGGGGGCGAAAATCCTGGGAGCCTTGAAGAATGTGTGGAAGTCGAGAACATTATCTCGGAAAGCAAAAATGGGTATGTTTGAAGGAATAGTGGTTCCAACAATGTTGTATGGTTGCGAGGCGTGGACTATGGATAGAGTTGTGCGCAGGAGGATGGATGTGCTGGAAATGAGATGTTTGAGGACAATGTGTGGTGTGAGGTGGTTTGATCAAGTAAGTAACGTAAGGGTAAGAGAGATGTGTGGAAATAAAAAGAGCGTGGTTGAGAGAGCAGAAGAGGGTGTTTTGAAATGGTTTGGGCACATGGAGAGAATGAGTGAGGAAAGATTGACCAAGAGGATATATGTGTCGGAGGTGGAGGGAACGAGGAGAAGTGGGAGACCAAATTGGAGGTGGAAAGATGGAGTGAAAAAGATTTTGTGTGATCGGGGCCTGAACATGCAGGAGGGTGAAAGGAGGGCAAGGAATAGAGTGAATTGGATCGATGTGGTATACCGGGGTTGACGTGCTGTCAGCGGATTGAATCAGGGCATGTGAAGCGTCTGGGGTAAACCATGGAAAGCTGTGTAGGTATGTATATTTGCGTGTGTGGACGTATGTATATACATGTGTATGGGGGTGGGTTGGGCCATTTCTTTCGTGTGTTTCCTTGTGCTACCTTGCAAACGCGGGAGACAGCGACAAAGCAAAAAAAAAAAAAAAAATATTATATATATATATATATATATATATATATATATATATATATATATATATATATATATATTATCCCTGGGGATAGGGGATTAAGAATACTTCCCACGTATTCCCTGCGTGTCGTAGAAGGCGACTATAAGGGGAGGGAGCAGGGGGCTGGAAATCCTCCCCTCTCGTTTTTTTTTTTTAAATTTTCCAAAAGAAGGAACAGAGGGGGCCAGGTGAGGGTATTCCAAAAAAGGCCCAGTCCTCTGTTCTTAGCACTACCTTGCTAACGCGGGAAATGGCGAATAGTTTGAAAAAAAATATATATATATATATATATATATATATATATATATATATTATCCCTGGGGATAGGGGATTAAGAATACTTCCCACGTATTCCCTGCGTGTCGTAGAAGGCGACTAAAAGGGGAGGGAGCGGGGGGCTGGAAATCCTCCCCTCTCGTTTTTTTTTTTTTTTCAATTTTCCAAAAGAAGGAACAGAGGGGGCCAGGTGAGGATATTCCAAAAAAGGCCCAGTCCTCTGTTCTTAACGCTACCTTGCTAACGCTGGAAATGGCGAATAGTTTGAAAAAAAAAAAAGAAAAAATATATATATATATATTTGCGTGTGTGGACGTATGTATATACATGTGTATGGGGGGGGTTGGGCCATTTCTTTCGTCTGTTTCCTTGCGCTACCTCGCAAACGCGGGAGACAGCGACAAAGTATAAAAAAAAAAAAAAAAAAAAAATATATATATATATATATATATATATATATATATATATATATATATATATATATATATATATATATTATCCCTGGGGATAGGGGATTAAGAATACTTCCCACGTATTCCCTGCGTGTCGTAGAAGGCGACTAAAAGGGGAGGGAGCGGGGGGCTGGAAATCCTCCCCTCTCATTTTTCTTTTTTTTTTTTTTTTTTTTTTTTTCCAAAGGAAGGAGCGGAGAATTGGGCCAGGTGAGGGTGTTCCCTCAAAGGCCCGGTCCTCTGTTCTTGGTGCTACCTCGCTAACGCGGGAAATGGCGAATAGTTTAAAGAAAAAAAAGAAAAGAAAAAGATATATATATATACATATCATATCCGATCGCCGTTTTCTATGTTAGTGAGTTAGCACCAGGAACAGATGGAGAAAGGCCATATCCATATAATTCATAACCTGCTCCTTTTTCTTTGTATGAAATGAAACAAAATTAAAAGCAGAATCTTCAGACCATATCATCAGTTCATGTTTACCCAACATTTTCAAAATCTCCTCTTCTTTTTCAGAATTACATAAAATTCTTGTAGCTTATTTTCAGATGAGACAAAATAAAATCCAAAACAAGTGCTTTACATGAATCAAGTGAGTAAACATGACACACCAGTCTGCAATAACACTATCTGTGAATGACAAGATGTGGATATGCAGCAAATTCAAAACTAAACAGATTTACTTTTTCAGCAGATCTAAGTATGTAGACATTGCTTTGTTAATCAACCAAAACTCTGCTTTTCTTTGAACCTTACGAAGAACTTATCTCTCTGCTTTGAAATTTATCTTAATTGCACCATATCATCATAAAATTTGCAAAAAAAATTAATCTTGATTTTGGAAATAACATACTGTTTGTACTGTGTTCCTGGTATGTGGTTCACCTGATAAAATATGTTAACAGTCACAGGGTTAATGGCATGATTATGCTAACACAAGAGAGCACTGACTCTCACAGTTAAAATTAGAATGAACAATAAATCTAATTTGGAGTCTTCAGTAAATCACTTATCTAATATGTGGCTTTTATCAATCAACTGGTATGAATTCTCAAGAGACGAGAAAATATAAAATCACAATATGGTGGAACTTTATGATGGTTAAATTATGGAAAAATAACATTTTAGGTCTAAACCAGCTAAATGAGAATGAAGTGTATGATATCAAATAAAGGAAAGAGAAGGAAAAAGTCCAGAAGAGGTACCTTCACAAGGGCAGAAAAGGGAATGTGGATTTTTTGATAAGGATTAGGATGTCCGACACGGTCTAGAACGTGGCTAGCAACCTGAGAACTGTTGAAAACATATACACATGGAGCTAGCAAGGGCTGGTGGAATGGATCAGAGAGTCAGTCTAGCTGAGAAATACACAGCAGGTACCGAGCAAGGCAAGAGCATTCATTAGAAATATTTAGAAGGTATTGTACTGAAACAGTTATAAGGTAGAAAAAAATATTGACCAAGCAACTGGCCTATTTGAGAGATACAAGAATCTGAGCATGAAGATAACACGGCAAAGAATGCAATGAAAATACTGAGCAAGATGATAAGCTCTGCTGAGTGATGGAAGATGCTATGCAGGACAGAGGCCCAGCTGAGAGATACAGGATAGAAAGAGGGATCAAGGATTGCCAAGAGATGCCACGATGCATATGGAAAAGTGCATTTCAGACCAAGAAGGTGCAACAAAGTAGTGACAAAAGCTGAGTGATAAAACTGTTAACCTTTTGACTTATGCATAAGAGTTATTTCTTCACAGAGCCTGATGGTAAGTATATGCTTTACGCTAGTGAAATAAAGTTTGTTTCTACAAATATGTGATTTGGAAGAAGACGTCAAATTTAGTGTTATGTATTAGAACTGTTCAGTAATGGTAAGAACATGAAAGACAGCCTTAACTACAGCCATCTCTAAAGGAAATGAGACCAGTAAAGGTTCAGTAAGGTTAATGTACTTAACAACAAATTATTTCTAACTGTATAGAAGTATTTTTTTCATCTGCAAATATATTTATGTTTTCAACTCTAACCTCAGGAATCTGCTTCTACTCTTCTGCAAATAGTGCTTATATACTTATCTGATCCAAAGAAAAGACCAAGATAAGATACAATGCAGATCAAATATCCACTACGCCAATCATTACACCATGAAATGTAGAGAAAGAAGACACTTTATCATCTATCTAGCACTTAAAAATGTTTGCAGTATGCTTCAAAACAAAGGAGTTCTGCAAATGGTGGTAGAGACACTTTTAAGACAATTTTCAAGCTGAGATACTTGTATAATTACATCTATGCAATAGTACACAATTCTACTGTTTCACAGGTTATACTATGGTTGTTCCAAGCACGAGTTAAACACATAATGTATGGATGTACAACACAGATACAAAATCAGAATTAAAAGCATGCAATAAATTATCAATTTACAAAAGAAAAGTGAACGGTAGTAAGACTATAACAAATCTAACATCAAAATAATAAAAAACTTACAGCAACATTAAAATCTTATACATCCAATTACAACAACGAGAAAAGGCGAACACATAATAGCAGTAAAATGTGTGGTGCAATATAGAAAAAAGTTTGGAATCTCAAAAAGTCTAATTTCTGTGCTATGACAGAATTAGCTAAGGACACAACAGATTCAAGGATCCCTGTCCTAGACAGTTTAGATACAACATGGTTTGAGAAAACTTCTAAGCCCATCATAGCAGCCTTCATCACCATCTAAAATTTCTAAATGGTCATCAATACAAAAGAAAATACAGATATGCTATGCTGAAATTCTTTTCAACAGATGATACAGGTACATTATCAAAAATCCAGTATGCTTAGGACTAAAACATTGTCAGATCTTTTATTTTTCCATAGTTCTGTGTGTATCTGAAAAAAATCATTGAATAACTAATATGCTGAGCCTTGGGGAAGTTTACCCTCTGCTATCAAATTAATAAAATTGTATACCTCGTGCGCTATTTCTCTCATACTTAGTATATTCATAATTTTACAGTCACCTCCATAACAACCCCATCCAGAAACAAATTAAACAACCATGGAGACATCACACACCCCTGCCCCAAACCAACATTCACTGAGAACCAATCACTTTCCTCTCTTCCTACTTGGACACATGCCTTACATCCTCGATAAAAACTTTTCACTTCTTCTAGCAACTTGCCTCCCACACCATATATTCTTGATACCTTCCACAGAGCATCTCTATCAACTCTATCATATGCCTTCTCCAGATACATAAATGCTACATACAAATCCATTTGCTTTTCTAGGTATTTCTCACATACATTCTTCAAAGCAAACACCTGATCCACACATCCTCTACCACTTCTGACACCACACTGCTCTTCCCCAATCTGATGCTCTGTACATGCTTTCACCCAACTCAATCAATACCCTCCCATATAATTTCCCTGGAATACTCAACAGACTTATACCTCTGTAATTTGAGCACTCACCTTTATCCCTTTTGCCTTTGTACAATGTCACTATGCATGCATTCCGCCAATCCTCAGGCACCTCACCATGAGTCATACATACATTAAATAACCTTACCAACCAGTCAACAACACAGTCACCCCCTTTTTTAATAAATTCCACTGCAACACCATCCAAACCCACTGCCTTGCCGGTTTTCATCTTCTGCAAAGCTTTTACTACCTCTTATCTGTTTACCAAATCATTCTCCCTAACCCTCTCACTTTGCACACCACCTTGACCAAAACACCCTATATCTGCCACTCTATCATCTAACACATTCAACAAACCTTCAAAATACTCACTATCTCCTTCTCACATCATCACTACTTGTTATTACCTCCCCATTAGCCCAATTCACAGATGTTCCCATTTGCTCTCTTGTCTTAAGCACTATATTTACCTCCTTCCAAAACATCTTTTTATTCTCCCTAAAATTCAATGATACTCTCTCACCCCAACTCTCACTTGTCCTCTTTTTTGCCTCTTGCACCTTACTCTTGACCTCCTGCCTCTTTCTTTTATACATCTCCCACTCATTTGCACTATTAACCGGCAAAAATTGTCCAAATGCCTCTCTCTTCTCTTTTACTAATAATCTTACTTCTTCATCCCACCACTCACTACCCTTTCTAATTTGCCCTCCTCCCACGCTTCTCATGCCACAAGCATCTTTTGCGCAAGCCATCACTGCTTCCCTAAATACATCCCACTCCTCCCCCACTCCCCTTTTGTCCTTTGCTCTCACCTTTTTCCATTCTGAACTCAGTCTCTCCTGGTACTTCCTCACACAAGTCTCCTTCCCAAGCTCACTTACTCTCACCACTCTCTTCACCCCAACATTCTCTCTTCTTTTCTGAAAACCCCCACAAATCTTCACCTTTGCCTCCTCAAGATAATGATCAGACATCCCTCCAGTTGCACCTCTCAGCACATTAACATCCAAAAGTCTCTCTTTCACGCGCCTATAGATTAACATGTAATCCAATAATGCTCTCTGGCCATCTCTCCTACTTACATATGCATACTTATGTATATCTCTCTCTTTACACCAGGTATTCCCAATCACCAGTCCTTTTTCAGCACATAAATCTATGAGCTCTTCACCATTTCCATTTACAACACTGAACACCCCATGTACACCAATTATTCCCTCAACTGCCACATTACTCACCTTTGCATTCAAATCACCCATCACTATAACTCGGTCTCGTGCATCAAAACTACTAACACACTCATTCAGCTGCTCCCAAAACACTTGCCTCTCATGATCCTTGTTCTCATGCCCAGGTGCAAAGGCACCAATAATCACCCATCTCTCTCCATCACTTTCAGTTTTACCCATATCAACCTAGAGTTTACTTTCTTACACTCTATCACATACTCCCACCACTCCTGTTTCAGGAGTAGTGCTACTCCTTCCCTTGCTCTTGTCCTCTCACCAACCCCTGACTTTACTCCCAAAACATTCCCAAACCACTCTTCCCCTTTACCCTTGAGCTTTGTTTCACTCAGAGCCAAAACATCCAGGTTCCTTTCCTCAAACATACCTACCTATCTCTCCTTTTTTCTAATCTTGATTACATCCATACACATTTAGACACCCCAATATACATGTACTAATCCACATTACTACCTCAAAATTACTCTTATGTCTGTTTCATTTGTATGAATTCATTTCAAGCACCCATGCTTCAAAAACTGTATCTATTATACAGATCATCTCTTTATTATTGGCAGTCTTCATTAGTTCAACGAGCTTGACTATTATTAAGGGCTCCAAATTTTCTACATATAAGATCTTTAACTCACAATTCATTTTGTGGAAATCATATATAGTTTTCATTATCAATGACAAATGCAGAAACTACAAAATATGTACCATGTCACTCAGGGTCTCATTAGCAGTTGCATAAATTTTCAAGATCCATTTTATCACAAAGGAAGTAAAAGCTATTCATGTACTATACTACAAAACAATGCTATCAAAAATAAATATATCAATAATGTGTCATTCTTGAAAGAGTGTTACTACATATGCCTTATATGCCAAAAGGTTAAATCCTCTTATGAGTCTTATATCTATACAAACAGAAAAAAGGTTCTCAATGAACCACATACATTGTGGTGAAGAACCATACACACTGCAACTTAAACTTCCTGGAGCCCAAATCAAAAACAATCAATTGCAATCACAGAAAAGTAACTACAGATAATAAGACAAACAACTAAATTGAAACAAGGGATAACAACAGCAAAACACAGCCCTAACAATAGACACAAACTATGGCAGTATTAAAAAAGCCCTCAAAGCACAAACATTCTATCTTAGCACACAAAGACAGCCTGAACATGAGAGACAGGCTTACCTAACATCAGCAGCAGACACACCTAACATATGTACATATAAAAACAGACAATGCCAACAGCAGCAAAATAAAATTACAGTGAGACATGAGAAAGCTAGTTCATTTCAAGAAAAAACTTCCAGCAGATGAATTAAAAATTTAAACAATTATGCAAGAAAGGAAAACTCCAAAGGCGCAGGAAATTATAAACAAAAAATGACTAAAGGAATAAAAGAAAGAAACTAATCTAAATATCTCAATAACAGGAGTTAACTCAATAAATATTCACACACCCCAAAATAAAAAGACCAACAACAACAGAACCAGGCTGAAGAGAAGTATATAAACTAAGCAAAACTTTAATCTTAATATGCCCGACATTCATGAGGCACTATCATATGGG
This sequence comes from Panulirus ornatus, assembly GCF_036320965.1. NCBI lineage: Eukaryota > Metazoa > Arthropoda > Malacostraca > Decapoda > Palinuridae > Panulirus > Panulirus ornatus. Next base: position 10,486,467 of record NC_092267.1, on the reverse strand, counting down.
GAGTAAAGGGTGGCTTACATCAGGTGTTAGGGGTTCCCCATCTGAGCGACACTCCTCTACCACCAGTGATGGGAAGAGACCGACCTGACCATCTACTTCACCTTCCCACCAGCCATCATCAACGTCATGAACAGACTTCTTCAGGATACGGATTATCTGGCCCTCAGAGAAAGAAATTTCTTCTGCACAGGTCGCTTCATAGTCATACATGGCACGACAGTGTTCCACAACTGCAAAATCAATAGATCTTAATTTCCTGAGTTACAGCATATAAGAAAAAACACTTAAAAACAGTTTGAGATTCAAGTATATATCAGTTTAACTACAAATACACAAACTAATTTACATGGCATGATTTGGTTTTATGGTGTTTCTAGAAGAGATGCTGATTCATTTCAAGGAAATGCATAAAAATGCTGTACAAACTAGAAAAGATCTGCCTCCAGGTGTATCTAGCTACTACTATACTAGACATTAGAAGTAAAAAGGGAGTATGTGGTGTACTCACTTATACAAAGTTAATGACAAAGTTACTTTTGAGGTTCATCAAATATGAAAACAAGGAGCTTCTGCAAATTTGTAATCTATGCCCTTCTCCTCAATATCTTTAAAAACATAATCAATCAATCTGTCTGTATCAATGGTTGAGAACAGTTTCAGATCAACACAGGACTGACAATTATGAAATGTCTGTGGTAGCTGAGTGTTATCAAGCTAGCAAGACACTGAGGACACTTAGTGCTAACTTCTCCACGGACAAAATTGTATTGTAGGTACATTCATTAATATAAATAGCTTCTTCAGTCAACATACAGCCAGCCTTGAATGTAGCTGCTTTAGCAGCTGTGTGGACAGTGGAAGATATGATGATGATTGTTCTGTGCATGCTGATGTCTGTTTTAGGTTTGATGCCAGTTGCTGTAGACATACTGGCAGATACTGCAGGCATAGCATCAATTGTTTTAAATAAGGTTATGGTCGTTTTAGGTATATCTGAGGTTGTTTTAGGTACATTTGTTTTAGGCATATTTGAGAGGGCATGTTGCTAGTTGTTTTAACGTGGTGACAGTTATTTTAGGTATAGTACCAGTTTTTAAGTATAATGTAAGCTGTTTTAAGAATGGTGCCAGTTTTTTGGTATTATGTTGTTGTTTTAGGTATGATACAAGTTCCTTTAGGCACAGTGCTGGTTGATTTCAGTACAATGCAAGTTTTTTAGGTATGGTGCTAGTTTCTTCAGGTATGGTCCCACTTTCATAGGTATAAAATGCATTGCTTTAGGTATGGTGCTGATTGTCTTAGCTATGGTGCTGGATGGTTTATGTAAGGAGCTTGTTGTTCTGGGTAAGATTATTTGTTTAAGCATGATGCTGACAAGTTTTTAGATATACTGCCAGATAAATTGGATATTGTACTAGTTGTTTTCAGTATGATGTTAGTTGGTTTAGGTAAGGTATCAGCTGTTTAAGGCATGGTGATGTTTTTAGGTACTGTTCTGTTTTTTAGGCATGTTGCCAGTTGTTTTTGGTATGGTGCTGGTTGTTTCAGGTTTGGTATCAACTGTTCTGGGCTTAGTACCAGTTGTTTTACATATAGTGCCAGTTATTATAGGTATGATGCTGGTTGTTTTAGATATGGTCTTGATTGTTTTAGGTATTGTGCCAGTTATTACAGGTATGGTCTCATTTATTCCAGGGATGGTGCTGGTTTAGGTAAGGTGCAAGTTGTTTTAAATAAGGTACAAGTTGTTTCAAAAAAGGTACTAGATGTCTAAGACATGGTGCTCATTGTTTTATGAATGGTGTTCAATGTTTTACGTATGATGCTGGTTATTAAAGGTAATGTGCTGATGGTTACAGTATGGTGCCAGTTGTTCAATGTATGGTGTCAGTTGGTTTAGGTATGTTGTTTTAGATATGGTGTTAGTTGGTTTAGGTATGTTGGTGCTGCTTGCTTTAGGCATAGTGCATGTTGTTATTCCAAATATGGAGTTGGTTGTTCTAGGTATTGTACAATGCCAGTTGTTCTTGGTGCAGTGCTGCTTATTCAGGTACTATAAAATGCTCGTTATCCTAGGTACAGTGTCAGTTGTTTAGGTATTGTCAACAGTGACTATTATAGGTACAGTGCTGGCTGTTCTACATACAGTGCCAGCTGTTCTACATATGTAGCTAACTGTTTAAGGTGTGCTGCTAGTTGTTCTAGGTATGGTGAAAGTTGCTCTAGATATGATGCCAGTTGTTCTAGGTGCTGTGCCTGCTGTTCTAAGTATGGTGCTGGCTGTTCTAGGTACAGTACAGTGCAAATTGTTCTAGGTATGGTGCTGGCCATTTTAGGTACAATACAGTGCAAGTCGTTCTAGGTATGGTGCTGTTTCCTCTAGGCACTGGGCTAGTTGTTCTAGGTATTGTAACAGTCACTCTAGGTATGAAACTGTCGGTTTTGTAACAGTCACTGTAGGTATGAAACTGTTGGTATTGTAACGAGTCACTCTAAGTATGAAACTGTCATGTCACTTTTCCAAAGAGTGACAAAATGACAGAGAAAAATAATCTTTATAATAATAAAATTCAACAAGCACAATATTCAGTGAGCTCTACACAACAGACCAGCCATTCTAAAAAAATCTTACTATAAGTACTTGTAGCTACACACACACACACACACACACACACACACATAAGAGAATGTTCATTAGATGGGGCCCTACAAATGTAAAACTCCCTTTCCCTACAGGACAAAAGGTGATTGCACATGCCCTCTCTCTCTCTCTCATAGTTACTTGTAAGTAGGCAATCACTCCTCCCACTTTTACCTTCTCTCTCACCTATAATATGTCCTTAAGCTCCCCTAATCAGACTCGGGTTATAACTTTAGGATAAGACAGTACCACCATAATATAAATACGGAGATGATAACCCCAAACTGACATTACAATCAAAAAATGGGCATGTGGTACAAGATAACCTTAAAGATTAACCTAAAAAATCATATAAAATAATTCTTAAGATTAAGGCACTGTTCCTACATCTTAATGTGGTGAATGTGTCAATTATGGGTTTTCAGCACTCAATAAATGAATTAATCGATTAAAATCTCTCCCTCTCCCCAGGTACTGACGTGTTTCATGTCCAGTATAGACAGGGAGGGACAGCTTGGGCACAGGCATGGAAGTATCAGCTGATGTGGGTGGTGGTGGTGGTGGGAGGTCAGCGGGTGGCTCCGAAGAATATTCACTGGTGGCCCGATATTCCTCACCACCCTGCAGGAAAGCACAAGGGTCAAGAAGGGATTAAATGAAATCAATCTACCATGAAAGTCAAATTACCATGAAGATGCTCGTATAATCACTGAAGATTGATATGATAAAAGTTTGATAGGACGAAGGTCAACAACTGCAGTGGTCTATTACCATTAAGGTCTAATACCTATATAAGAATATATAGAAAGTCTAATTTTGTGAAAGTCTATACTATAAACATCACTTGACATAAAGACCTAATAGCAAAGGGCCCATTTCCATAATGTTCAAGCACCCTCAAGGCCTAATACTTACAAGGTACGGTATACTGTTCCCAGATTTGAAATTAATATGAAAGGTTAACCTTTTGTTGGATTCATTTATAACTGCTGATACTGTGATCAAATAATAAAGCATAAAATAAAAGTTTGTCTAAAATAAGATCTTTTTTACTGTTTTGAATAAGTAACATTATCATTAAAATGGAACTAAGAGTTTACATCCAAACAACATTCAAAATTAGTGAAAAAAATTCTAATGACAATCAATGCAGCTGCAGCTTCTACAAAAATTATCACTTCTGTAACTACATTTGCTATAACCAAGACCTTGGTTCTAAAATTCTGGGAATTCAAATTCCAGTCAGAAGTGGTGAATGTGATACTTCCTGTACACATTGGAATTAGTAAGAACTACTTTTCTTACTTGACCCTATTTGTGTAAGTATTTCAAACATTATAGATATACATTCGAATTTTCCTCTTTAAATTATCAGTACAGCAAAGTCCAGTACAAATGCTTACACTCAGGGTATACATAATCTGGTCAAATAAATTAACCCATTTCAATAAAGTTTCTCGGTGTTTTTGTAAATTAACTATCATCCAATTCCTTGGTAATCCACTTATGTCACGGGCTTATCCCTACACTTATTTAAGCTAAAACGTTAACATTATCAATACTTGTACAGTTTTATTGATTACTAATAAGCCTGTTTACATATGTGTCCGTCTATCAATCTATCTATCTCTGATACTTGTTCCCAACTGCAACTCCCTCAAGGGGGTGGCCATGGCAACAGTCCCCATAGCTAGTGAACTCTAGTGCCACTTCTCTAAGCCCTTAGTGCCTCACCCTTAACTGACCACTGGCAGAGAGCAACTCTAGCACAGTGTTTGCAGAGGCTCCTAGCTTATATTCCTACTGACTAACACTACCTTAATGCTCCAGCCTAATTTTCCTACCTACTTCAGTTCTAAATGATATCAAAACATGAAATCAAAAGTTAATGGATGTTACCTGGCATCAAAAATATGTATCAATCTAACTGTTCTAACCCTAAGAGTTAAGATGTGTAAATAATAAGAAAATGTACAGCAAATATCAGTCCTTACCATTTGTTCCCAGCAGCAGTAGAATGTGTTCCTCTCACACCAAAATAACAAAACACCAAGAGCCATGTGCGGCTAAAATCTATTTTCTTTATATATGACATATATGAATCATAACCATAAAATGATATCAAAACTGTGCTCCATTGAAGGAGATTTATCACACAAATCTTAGTTATGTATAAATGTCATGCATCTCAGGTTTATCACAGATCTACTCTAGGACATTCTATGAATACAGTGAGATTAAAACAATGTTATAGTGACTAAATGGTACAACTCTTGTGTCAGTGTGTGGTGTCGGCATTTTCACTGTGGTACCGCCACTGAGTCACACCATTACACTTGTGTTGTGGTATCAGCCCATACCATCACACCTGTTATGGCAATGAATCATACCATCACAACCATGTAATAATGAGTCATGCCACCATACAAGTTGTGGTACACAGTCATACTACCAAACCTGCATTATGGCAAAGACATATCACATGTGTCATAGAATTGTCATGCTGCTAAACCTGTGTCATGGTACTGTCATACTGCTAAGCCTATGTCACAGCACTAAGTAATACCACCACACCTGTGTTTTGGCAAAAAATAATATCACCACCTGAATCATGGCACAGAGTCATACCACTACACACATGTCATGGCACCAAGTCACACCATTTAATCTGACTGACTCATTGTCATATATTCAGACATCTAAAGTAATTCTTTTATTTGGTATTACCTCACCAGGACATGTGCTACCTATCACATTAGTATATGAAGTAGCCATTATGAGGTGTAAGCACATAAGCTAAGTAACAACTACAAATTATTTTTCTATGTCAGGAAGGGTTTCCAAGTGCCAAATACATACAGGGAATTAAGGCCACTTGGCTGCTTTTAACTGCAATAGTGAAGGTTTCACTCTAGAAAATTGCTTGTAAGCAAGAAGCAACTCACTGAATCTTACAGTATGAAGTAATATGCAGAGAGAGCAAATATCTAAAGAATCACAGTGGAGGAGAATGGACAAAATACAAACAAGAAATGCAGGGAATGGCCACACGCAGTTTAAGGATGCTGATATTTCACAAGTAGGGAGAGTGAAGGAGGGTAGGGCTCTCATACCTGCATCATTGGAATTTGTAACATCAGTAAACAGATTCATAGGCAGAAGTGAAGTAGTGTGAAAGGCAAACAGTTGGGGAATCCTTATTGATCTGAACCCTTATATAACTTCTTACTGGCCAAATCTGTCAAATTCAAATGGTTACACAAAAATTTTGTTACAATTTGGATTCAATTGCTTCTCTTACTTTGATATCCTTGATATCATTTAAATCTTAGCATTTTCAAATGTCTGATCGACTACTATATTCCTTCTATACTGGTATGCGTACTGGTGGATAGCTCTTTGATGTGGTGTCCATGAAGCAGTGAGAAATGTTCTAATGAAGGGTCCAGAGGAAAACAGTGCCTGATGTATTGGAATGGTAATAAACACATCTGAGCTAAGCCAATCAGAGCTAAGCTTGAAGGGTAAAGCTCTGCACTGAAGCTATCATAGCAACAAGCTGTGGGGGTGTAGCAGTGAGGATGGTGCCCACCTCGAAACTGTAATCCATGGAGGAGAAAGAGACGGGAGCTGCCATTTCCTCCTCCGTCTTGGCGGGGAAGACAGTGGGACTCAGCACAGGTCATTCATAAACACATTTACTCACTTGGCATTGTAACAACTTATGAATGAATCATGAAACTTATGAATGAATCACAAAAGAATAATCTTTCTAATACTAATGTCATGATAAATAAAACTTATAATACTATCAGGAAGCTTTTGAATGAATCAGATAAACTAAAGTAATACTCGTACATGGCATAAATGATACAAATGATGAATCATAAAAACATGATTTGACCATCCTCAAACACATGCCATGATAACATTAATGAATAAGGAATCTATGCATGAAATACTGTAGTGACAACTAATGAAGAAAAAGGTAAACTAAGGTTATTCTACCACAAATCATACAAAATTGCAATGAAAATAAAGAAATACTAAAAAGAAAAATACCTGTTAAATCAATCAGAAAACTGCACACTGGGTATTACTTTTACACACTATGAGTGAATCTGCAAACTGTATCCATTCTCACACACGATGAATTAATTGAATTTTAATTCATTCAGGAATCATAACTGGAGTTTAACAATTGTGGTATGAAATGACCGTGAGGGATCCTTACTAACTGAGAAGCATCATCAAAATAATTACTGGTGGTATAGTACTCTAAAGATTAAAGCATAAACTTTTAGTAAGGAACAGTCACATATTCACTGTTTGGGGAAGAAGGAACAAGAGGAGTGGAAGGGAGGGCATTTACTTAAGTCATGGCTTGCATTGTGTACAAAGGGTTAATGACAATACTTTTCATCTCAGTCATGGAAGAGGGGGAACAGTGGTTCTAGAATAAAATGAAGGAAAGTTTAATCATACGATCACAAGGGCTACTACTGAGTTTTTCTTCTGTGAGTAATGATCTTGAAAGAAATCAGTTACTACAAACACTTGCATTCTCCTTTCATATTACAAAAATATAGATTTTTATAGTAGATGATCTCTAATTGTGCTAATAGTAATAATCATACTGTCGCATTCATTACTATCAAGTCTAGTTTATGAATATACAAAAAGCTGCATGATGAATTAGAAATTATAGACAAATACCATGATGATGCTACAAAAATCTGATTGTAAAGCCACCTTATAAAAACAGTGATAAAAAAAGCAAACAAGTCTGTATCTGAATCATTCCTAAAACTTTAGTAACAAGCTATTAGTATAGATAACTGAATATGTTACCAAAAGCCATTCATTGGCATACTACAGAAACTAGTAAAAAATACTAAAATTCTCTATGAAAGCAAAATATGTTAAAATGTATCTAGTAAAAATTTTTGCACAAGCAGTTGGAGCTGTTTAAATCTTAAGCACAATAAAAATTCACAAAAAATGTGATCAAAATTACTGGCAAAGATCCAATGACACGATAGTCACTAGACACAAAAGTGAAACTCAGTGCATTGTAGACAGAACCTACACCTTAAAAGCAGGAGTAAAATCTCACCCTGCTAATGAATGTAACAAGCCTATAGCTAGTAGCAATAACAGCAAATGCAAATTCTCTCTCATTCAAGAACAGACTTCACATCAAAAACTGGTAAAAGTTTCCCTATGAAGATACCATACCTCCAGATTGTACTCAATGGAAGAGAAGGAAATGCCTCTCTGGGTGGCTCCATTGATGGCTGTGTCAGCTGGGACACTGGTACCATCTTCAGTATTTGGCTCTGGGAAGGTAGTAAAGTCTGTTTGGGTGGACGGCACTGCTCCCTCCTCCATCTCAATATAGTTTTGGGGAATGAAGCCCACCTGAAGGAGGATGGACGCCTTAATAATCAAGGGGGAATCAGAGTTATTGAAAGGAAAAATCTTTGATATGTGTTAACTCATTGCTTGAATGGAAGCATAGTTACTGAAATAAAAGCTAAACTATAAATGGAAGCATAAGCAGTTAATGAAATATCAGATACTGAAAAAAATATGCTAAAATGAAAGTTACCTAATGAATAGAATATCAGTTACTGAAAGGATCTCAGTAAATTAAACTAGACACAATATGAAAACCTAGTTAATAAACAGAAGTCAAATACTGAAATGATGATAACTACTTGACAATGATTGGACATCTGGTTAATAAATAGTCACTTGTTTGCTGAATGATGCTGAGGACATGGACATGTGTATGTGTAGGAAGAGAGGAAGGTGATTGGTTCTCAGTAAATGTAGGTTTGCGGCAGGGGTGTGTGATGTCTCCATGGTTGTTTAATTTGTTTATGGATGGGGTTGTTAGGGAGGTGAAAGCAAGATATTTGGAAAGAGGGGCAAGTATGAAGTCTGTTGGGGATGAGAGAGCTTGGGAAGTGAGTCAGTTCTTGTTCGCTGATGATACAGCGCTGGTGGCTGATTCATGTGAGAAACTGCAGAAGCTGGTGACTGAGTTTGGTAAAGTGTGTGAAAGAGGAAAGCTGAGAGTAAATGTGAATAAGAGCAAGGTTATTAGGTACAGTAGGGTTGAGGGACAAGTCAATTGGGAGGTAGGTTTGAATGAAGAAAAACTGGAGGAAGTTAAGTGTTTTAAATATCTGGGAGTGGATTTGGCAGCAGATGGAAACATGGAAGCGGAAGTGAATCATAGGGTGGGGGAGGGGGCAAAAATTCTGGGAGCGTTGAAGAATGTGTGGAAGTCAAGAACATTATCTCGGAAAGCAAAAATGGGTATGTTTGAAGGAATAGTGCTTCCAACAATGTTATATGGTTGCGAGGCGTGGGCTATAGATAGAGTTGTGCAGATGAGGGTGGATGTGCTGGATTTGAGATGTTTGAAGACTAAATGTGGTGTGAGGTGGTTTGATCGAGTAAGTAATAATAGGGTAAGAGAGATGTGTGGTAATAAAAAGAGTGTGGTTGAGAGAGCAGAAGAGGGTGTTTTGAAATGGTTTGGTTACATGGAGAGAATGAGTGAGGAAAGATTGACCAAGAGGATATATGTGTCACAGGTGAAGGGAACAAGGAGAAGTGGGAGACCAAATTGGAGGTGGAAAAATGGAGTGAAAAAGATTTTGAGTGATCGGGGCCTGAACATGCAGGAGGGTGAAAGGCGTCCAAGGAATAGAGTGAACTGGAACGATGTGATATACCGGGGTTGACGTGCTGTCAATGGATTGAACCAGGGCATGTGAAGAGTCTGGAGTAAACCATGGAAAGTTCTGTGGGGCCTGGATGTGGAAAGGGAGCTGTAGTTTCGGTGCATTATTACATGACAGATAGAGACTGAGTGTGAACGAATTGGGGCCTTTGTTGTCTTTTCCTAGCGCTACCTCACGCACATGAGGGGGGAGGGGGTTGTTATTTCATGTGTAGCGAGGTGGCGATGCGAATGAATAAAGGGAGACAGTACGAATTATGTACAGGTGTATATATGTATATGTCTGTGTGTGTGTGTATATATATATATATATATTTTTTTTTTTTTTTTATACTTTGTCGCTCGCTGTCTCCCGCGTTTGCGAGGTAGCGCAAGGAAACAGACGAAAGAAATGGCCCAACCCCCCCCCATACACATGTATATACATACGTCCACACACACAAATATACATACCTACACAGCTTTCCATGGTTTACCCCAGACGCTTCACATGCCTTGATTCAATCCACTGACAGCACGCCAACCCCGGTATACCACATCGCTCCAATTTACTCTATTCCTTGCCCTCCTTTCACCCTCCTGCATGTTCAGGCCCCGATCACACAAAATCTTTTTCACTCCATCTTTCCACCTCCAATTTGGTCTCCCTCTTCTCCTCGTTCCCTCCACCTCCGACACATATATCCTCTTGGTCAATCTTTCCTCACTCATTCTCTCAATGTGCCCAAACCACTTCAAAACACCCTCTTCTGCTCTCTCAACCACGATCTTTTTATTTCCACACATCTCTCTTACCCTTACGTTACTCACTCGATCAAACCACCTCACACCACACATTGTCCTCAAACATCTCATTTCCAGCACATCCATCCTCCTGCGCACAACTCTATCCATAGCCCATGCCTCGCAACCATACAACATTGTTGGAACCACTATTCCTTCAAACATACCCATTTTTGCTTTCCGAGATAATGTTCTCGACTTCCACACATTCTTCAAGGCCCCCAGAATTTTCGCCCCCTCCCCCACCCTATGATCCAATTCTGCTTCCTTGGTTCCATCCGCTGCCAGATCCACTCCCAGATATCTAAAACACTTCACTTCCTCCAGTTTTTCTCCATTCAAACTCACCTCCCAATTGACTTGACCCTCAACCCTACTGTACCTAATAACCTTGCTCTTATTCACATTTACTCTTAACTTTCTTCTTCCACACACTTTACCAAACTATATATATATATATATATATATATATATATATATATATATATATATATATATATATGTGTGTGTGGATCAGGTGTTTGCTTTGAAGAATGTATGTGAGAAATACTTAGAAAAGCAAATGGATTTCTATGTAGCATTTATGGATCTGGAGAAGGCATATGATAGAGTTGATAGAGATGCTCTGTGGAAGGTATTAAGAATATATGGTGTGGGAGGCAAGTTGTTAGAAGCAGTGAAAAGTTTTTATTGAGGATGTAAGGCATGTGTACATGTAGGAAGAGAGGAAAGTGATTGGTTCTCAGTGAATATAGGTTTGCGGCAGGGGTGTGTAATGTCTCCATGGTTGTTTAATTTGTTTATGGATGGGGTTGTTAGGGAGGTGAATGCAAGAGTTTTGGAAAGAGGGGCAAGTATGAAGTCTGTTGGGGATGAGAGAGCTTGGGAAGTGAGTCAGTTGTTGTTCGCTGATGATACAGCGCTGGTGGCTGATTCATGTGAGAAACTGCAGAAGCTGGTGACTGAGTTTGGTAAAGTGTGTGAAAGAAGAAAGTTAGGAGTAAATGTGAATAAGAGCAAGGTTATTAGGTACAGTAGGGTTGAGGGTCAAGTCAATTGGGAGGTAAGTTTGAATGGAGAAAAACTGGAGGAAGTAAAGTGTTTTAGATATCTGGGAGTGGATCTGACAGCAGATGGAACCATGGAAGCGGAAGTGGATCATAGGGTGGGGGAGGGGGCGAAAATTCTGGGAGCCTTGAAGGTGTGGAAGTCGAGAACATTATCTCAGAAAGCAAAAATGGCTATGTTTGAAGGAATAGTGGTTCCAACAATGTTGTATGGTTGCGAGGCGTGGGCTATGGATAGAGTTGTGCGCAGGAGGATGGATGTGCTGGAAATGAGATGTTTGAGGACAATGTGTGGTGTGAGGTGGTTTGATCGAGTAAGTAACATGAGGGTAAAAGAGATGTGTGGAAATAAAAAGAGCGTGGTTGAGAGAGCAGAAGAGGGTGTTCTGAAATGGTTTGGGCACATGCAAGAAAATGAATGAGGAAAGATTGACCAAGAGGATATATGTGTCGGAGGTGGAGGGAACGAGGAGAAGTGGGAGACCAAATTGGAGGTGGAAAGATGGAGTGAAAAAGATTTTGTGTGATCGGGGCCTGAACATGCAGGAGGGTGAAAGGAGGGCAAGGAATAGAGTGAATTGGATCGATGTGGTATACCGGGGTTGACGTGCTGTCAGTGGATTGAATCAGGGCATGTGAAGCATCTGGGGTAAACCATGGAAAGCTGTGTAGGTATGTATATTTGCGTGTGTGGACGTATGTATATACATGTGTATGGGGGTGGGTTGGGCCATTTCTTTCGTCTGTTTCCTTGCGCTACCTCGCAAACGTGGGAGACAGCAAAAAAAAGAAAAAAAGAAAAAAAAATATATATATATATATATATATATATATTTTTTTTTTTTTTTTTTTTTTTTTATACTTTGTCGCTGTCTCCCGCGTTTGCGAGGTAGCGCAAGGAAACAGACGAAAGAAATGGCCCAACCCCCCCCCCCATACACATGTACATACACACGTCCAGACACGCAAATATACATACCTACACAGCTTTCCATGGTTTACCCCAGACGCTTCACATGCCTTGCTTCAATCCACTGACAGCACGTCAACCCCTGTATACCACATGACTCCAATTCACTCTATTTCTTGCCCTCCTTTCACCCTCCTGCATGTTCAGGCCCCGATCACACAAAATCTTTTTCACTCCATCTTTCCACCTCCAATTTGGTCTCCCTCTTCTCCTCGTTCCCTCCACCTCCGACACATATATCCTCTTGGTCAATCTCTCCTCACTCATACATATATATATATATATATTTATGTGTGTGTGTGTGGTGGCTGATTCATGTGAGAAACTGCAGAAGCTGGTGACTGAGTTTGGTAAAGTGTGTCAAAGAAAGCTGAGAGTAAATGTGAATAAGAGCAAGGTTATTAGGTACAGTAAGGTTGAGGGACAAGTCAATTGGGAGGTAAGTTTGAATGGAGAAAAACTGGAGGAAGTGAAGTGTTTTAGATATCTGGGAGTGGATTTTGCAGCTGAAATAAATCACAGGGTGGGGGAGGGGGTGAAGGTTCTGGGAGCGTTGAAGAATATGTGGAAGGCGAGAGCATTATCTCAGAAAGCAAAAATGGGTATGTTAGAAGGAATAGTGGTTCCAATAATGTTATATGGTTGCAATGCGTGGGCTATAGATAGGGTTGTGTGGAGGAGGGTGGATGTGTTGGAAATGAGATGTTTGAGGACAATATGTGGTGTGAGGTGGTTTGATCGAGTAAGTAATAATAAGGTAAGAGAGATGTGTGGTAATAAAAAGAATGTGGTTGAGAGAGCAGAAGAGGGTGTATTGAAATGGTTTGGTCAGATGGAGAGAATGAGTGAGGAAAGATTGACAAAGAGGATATATGTGTCAGAGGTGGAGGGAACAAGGAGAAGTGGAAGACCAAATTGGAGGTGAAAGGATGGAGTGAAAAGGATTTTGAGCAATCGGGGCCTGAACATACAGGAGGGTAAAAGGCGTGCAAGGAACTGAGTGAATTGGAATGATGAGGTATACCAGGGTCGACGTGCTGTCAATGGATTAAGCTAGGGCAAGTGAAGCGTCTGGGGTAAACCATGGAAAGTTTTGTAGGGCCTGGATGTGGAAAGGGAGCTGTGGTTTCGGTGCAATACACATGACAGCTTGAGACTTAGTGTGAATGAATGTGGCCTTGTTGTCTTTTCCTAGCACTACCTCACGTGCGTGCGGGGGGAGGGGGTTGTCATTTCATGTGTGACGGGGTGGCTACAGGAATGAATAAAGGCTGCTACTATGAATTATGTACATGTGTATATATGTATATGTCTGTGTAAGTATATGTATGTATACATTGAAATGTGTAGGTATGTATATGTGCATGTGTGGACATGTATGTATATACATATGTATGTGGGTGGGTTGGACCATTCTTTTGTTTGTTTCCTTGCGCTACTTCGCTAACGTGGGAGACAGCGACAAAGTACAATGACTATAAATGAATATAATCAAAAATACACATGTATATGTCTTTATTCATTTATCATACTTTGTCGCTGTCTCACGTTAGTGAGGTAGGGCAAGGAAACAGACGAAAGAATGGCCCAACCCACCCACATACACATGTATATACATAAACACCACCACATGCACATATACATACTTATACATTGCAATGTATACATACATATACATACAAAGACATATACATATATACCCATGTACATATTCATACATATTCATGCTGCCTTCATCCATTCCCGTCACCACCCTGCCACACATGAAATGGCACCAACAAAAAGCAATCAGAAATAAATGTATGATACACCACAAATCTTCCTGGCAATGAAAGTGTCTTTTAACCTTCGTGTGGTAAAGGTAACCATGGGCCCTGCCCAGGATTTGAGTCTAACCCGTGGTGTATAAACATTTGTCTGTCCATCAACAGAAATGTGCCATAATGTATGAAGATTGCCAAAATTCATTACAGCTTTTGTAATTTTCACACACCTCACAACAATGTATAAGTCTACATCATGAACTTAAAGAGCATAAGAGGCCTCAGCAAACCTCTGAAAGTCAATTCTCTGCAACTATACATCTGCCATGTAGTGCTATACAATAAGTTAAAAATAACTTACCTCACCCTTATAGTTCCTGGCCTGGACCCAGCCATCACCATCACCTTCACCCATGACTTCTAGTTCCTCATTCTCCACGATTGTTAACTCATCTGGGTTTTGGGCCTGCAAAGTGGGAAGTTAGACTTCATATGTATACAGCCAAAGATCTATATTGTACATATGTATGTTCATCATCTGCTTTACCAATACCTACGTATCTATCTGTCTACCTATCTATCAATCTCTCTATTTATATTTTTTCTTTATCATACTTTGTCACTGTCTCCCGCGTTAGCGAGGTAGCACAAGGAAACAGACAAAAGAATGGCCCAACCCACCCACAAACACATGTATATACATACACACCCACACATGCACATATATATATAACTATACATCTCAATGTATACAAATATTATTTATGTATTTATTTTGCTTTGTCGCTGTCTCCCGTGTTAGCAAGGTAGCACAAGGAAACAGACGAAAAGAATGGCCAAACCTGCCCACATACACATGTATATACATACACGTCCACACATGCAAATATACATACCTATACATCTCATAGTATACATATATATACACACAAAGACATATACATATATACACATGTATATAATTCATACTGTCTGCCTTTATTCATTCCCATCACCACCTCGCCACACATGAAATAACAACCCCCTCCCCCCTCATGTGTGCGAGGTAGCGCTAGGAAAAGACAACAAAGGCAACATTCGTTCACACTCAGTCTCTAGCTGTCATGTAATAATGCACCGAAACTACAGCTCAATTTCTACATCCAGGCCCCACAGAAATTTTCATGGTTTACCCCAGACGCATCAAATGCCCTGGTTCAATCCATTGACAGCATGTCGACCACGGTATACCACATCGTTCCAATTCACTCTATTCCTTGCACGCCTTTCACCCTCCTGCATGTTCAGGCCCCGATCACTCAAAATCTTTTTCACTCCATCTTTCCACCTCCAATTTGGTCTCCCACTTTTCCTCGTTCCCTCCACCTCTGACACATATATCCTCTTGGTCAATCTTTCCTCAATTATTCTCTCCATGTGACCAAACCATTTCAAAACACCCTCTTCTGGTCTCTCAACCACACTCTTTTTATTACCACACATCTCTCTTACCCTATTATTACTTACCCAATCAAACCACCGCACACCACATATTGTCCTCAAACATCTCATTTCCAGCACATCCATCCTCCTGCGCACAACTCTATCCATAGCCCACGCCTTGCAACCATATAACATTGTTGGAACCACTATTCCTTCAAACATACCCATTTTTGCTTTCCGAGATACTGTTCTCGACTTCCACACATTCTTCAAGGCCCCCAGAATTTTCGCCCCCTCCCCCACCCTATGATTCACTTCCACTTCCATGGTTCCATATGCTGCCAAATCCACTCCCAGATATCTAAAACACTTCACTTCCTCCAGTTTTTCTCCATTCAAACTTACCTCCCAATTGACTTGACCCTCAACCCTACTGTACCTAATAACCTTGCTCTTATTCACATTTACTCTCAACTTTCTTCTTTCACACACTTTACCAAACTAAGTCACCAGCTTCTGCAGTTTCCCACATGAATCAGCCACCAGTGCTGTATCATCAGCGAACAACAACTGACTCCCTTCCCAAGCTCTCTCATCCACAACAGACTGCATACTTGCCCCTCTTTCCAGGACTCTTGCATTCACCTCCCTAACAACCCATCCAGAAACAAATTAAACAACCATGGAGACATCACACACCCCTGCCGCAAACCTACATTCGCTGAGAACCAATCACTTTCCTCTCTTCCTACACATACACATGCCTTACATCCTCCATAAAAACTTTTCACTGCTTCTAACAACTTACCTCCCACACCATATATTCTTAATACCTTCCACGGAGCAATCTCTATCAACTCTTATCATATGCCTTAAACAGATCCGTAAATGCTACATACAAATCCATTTGCTTTTCTAAGTATTTCTCACATACATTCTTCAAAGCAAACACCTGATCCATATATCCTCTACCACTTCTGAAACTACACTGCTCTTCCCCAATCTGATGCTCTGTACATGCCTTCACCCTCTCAATCAATACCCTCCCATATAATTTACCAGGAATACTCAACAAACTTATACCTCTGTAATTTGAGCACTCACCTTTGTCCCCTTTGCCTTTGTACAATGGCACTATGCAAGCATTCTGCCAGTCCTCATGCACCTCACCATGAATCATACATATATTAAATAACTTTACCAACCAGTCAACAATACAGTCACCCCCTTTTTTAATAAGTTCCACTGCAATACCATCCAAACCTGCTGCCTTGCCGGCTTTCATCTTCCGCAAAGCTTTTACTACCTCTTCCCAGTTTACCAAATCATTTTCCCTAACCCTCTCACTTTGCACACCACCTCGACCAAAACACCCTACATCTACCACTCTATCATCAAACACATTCAACAAACCTTCAAAATACTCACTCGTTCTTCTCACATCACCACTACTTGTTATCACCTCCCCATTAGCCCCTTCACTGATGTTCTCATTTGTTCCCTTGTCTTATGCACTTTATTTACCTCCTTCCAAAACATCTTTTTATTCTCCCTAAAATTTAATGATACTCTCTCACCCCAACTCTCATTTGCCCTCTTTTTCACCTCTTGCACCTTTCTCTTGACCTCCTGCCTCTTTCTTTTATACATCTCCCACTCATTTGCATTATTTCCCTGCAAGAATCGTCCAAATGCCTCTCTCCTCTCTTTCACTAATAATCTTACTTCTTCATCCCACCACTCACTACCCTTTCTAATCTGCACACTTCCCACGCTTCTCATGCCACAAGCATCTTTTGCGCAAGCCATCACTGCTTCCCTATTTATATATCTATCTATCTAATAATCATATGGCCCCAAGACAGAGTTCCTGCAGCTTCAAGGCTGTGCTACACTTAGTAGTATGAAAATGATGCACTCCTTTGGAGTGAGAATCTCCTTAACTAGACTGTACAGTACAACTTCTCAAATATGATAATACAACCTCATCGAAGGTGACTTTCCACTTGCAATGTAACCTCTTGCCAATGAAGTCCATTAACACTCTCTCTCTCTCTCTCTCTCTCTCTCTCTCTCTCTCTCTCTCTCCTCTCTCTCTCTCTCTCTCCTCTCTCTCTCTCTCTCTCTCTCTCTCTCTCTCTCTAACACATACATATTTTTTCTTTCTTTCATACTTGACTGCCATTTCTCATGTTAACAAGGTAGCACCAGGAACAGATGGAGAAAGACCACATCCATTCACATCCATTCTTGAGCTGCCATGAGTAATGGTACAGAAAGAAATATAACCAAAATTTCTCCCTACAAATTACATACTTCATAAAGCAAAGAAATCAGTGCAGATGAAATTACTCACCACCAACAGATATCAGAGACAAATCCAAACTTTCAATAACACCATTACTACCATAACCACTGAAAGACAAACTGAAAATTGAAATGCCTTTCACAGTAAATCACAAGTCCCAAAGCACCCAACTCTTGCCCATTAAAGAAATCCACTGATCACACCAGTCTAGACCCCCACTCATGAAGTGCCCCAAGTCCATTCCAATGAAATCTCTCCTTCCAAAGAACACACAAATAAACTCATGAGACACTACTAAAAAATCAGTCACAAATCAACCAAACCCCTAAACAGGAAAGTCATGATAAACCAATACAAAATCAATCTAGAAACAATTGCTCATACACCCTGCACTCCCAATTATAACCTTAAAGTACTCTCCTGCTCCACACCCTCATATCAAATTTTCACGTAAAACATTAAGGCCAATTTGCAATGTCTACTCAGGAAGCCCATATACAGGTAACAAACTGTGTCAATTATTTTTAGCATACTGCCAGTGGCAGTAAGGAGACTTCTTCCTTGTGGTATAACTCTTTACTTGCAGAGTCTGGTAATATCTGCCATAGTTATGTATCACATGATAAAACAGAGGAGAAAATATGATCTAATTCCAAGTAAAATAGATGAAAATGATAAGTAGAGAATTCTCACTGATATACTCATGAAAGGCACTCTCAGGTGATAAATAAGTGATGAGCTAAAATAATGTTTTGTATCATGACTTACTGATGCAACGAATACATAGGCACTGGTTTTTATGAATGTTCGAGGATATGGCTGAAGTACTTGATAACTGTTGAAGGAAATGGCAGAAACACAATGCTTAACCATTTGGTGAGGTAATTGCAAAATTTTTCTGTGGCAATAAAAGCAAATTTTCAAATGTTAAAAAAGAATCTTTTTCAAATATCAAAAAAACAATCTTCTTAGTTTGTTATTAACTAGAATATAATTTTCTTAATAAAATGATGTGCAACTCAACCTGGTGAGACACTGTTTATGATTGCTGCATCCCCTTTTAACTTATGCTGCCATACTGTCAAGCATATGAAGTCCTGCATGAGTAGTTTCAGGCACACTGCAAGAGATATGTAGTATTGTTCTAAGTGCTTTTGTCCCAAACAAATATGAATACCAATGACTTTCATCATTAATATCTACTATCTTGCAACAACAACAATACTTTACGAGTTATTACATAACATGAAGGCACAGATCTCATACAAATATACTTGACAACCTTGACATCTCCACATTTACTGACCAGTAGATGGGAGAAAATGTCAGCCTGTAAATACAGAGACAAATTATGGAATGCCACTGTAATCATATATTTTGCCTTGAGACAGAGGTAGCCAATTCAAGACATGTTTCTTAAGAGGATGACTGCTCAGAGTGAATAAATCTCATATGAGGTAAACCACCTTCTCAATGCCATCATCAGTTGATACTCTCTCAGAAATGATGTGTTAACTTTTTTGCCTCTGTTTAAATATCCAGCTGACTTATCTTCCCATTGGTAGCCTGCAGAGGTTATTTTCATCATTTGGAAGGCATGGGAATAAATTCTGCTCTCATCACCTCTATAATTGCCAAGAAAAATGCACAACTGTCCACCTGAAAGTTGTGCACACATGTCGACTCTGGAAAATGTGTGGTTTGTTGGATGACAAAAGTTTTTAGGAGGAACATTTGATAAGAAGTGATGAAGAACAGTAAGAGAAATGTTGAGAAATATATTACTAAGAGGGTGATTTTAGCAAGATCATGTGAAGAGGAAGAAGAGGTGCTCCCAGTGAACCTGCACTTGAATTAGAAATTATGTAACAGTTTTACCTAATCTTATCTCTGTGTAATCTTGTGGTTATGGAAGATTTTGGTAACATGATTGGCAAAGGGCTACAATATTTCCAAAGAAAAGATACCTTCAAGATCCAGTTATGTATTATGGATTTGACAGCCCTGGAGCCAAAATATTCCTGCCTGCCTTTGAAAGGCCTTTGAGAAAATTTAATGAAACCATATATAGTATATAATGTATATATTTCTCAATAAAAACATGTAAGCTCAGGATATCTTGTACTCTATGCAGGATATTTTGTTCCATAGCAGGCAATGTCTTTGAACATTTGTAATCATCAGCGATTATATATGCTTCCTAAGAGAATGTCATGGCATACGGAGAAATACTGATAACATTTAACCCTCAAGAATTTGAGTTTCATGTAATCAAATAGATGAGGTGGCAACTCCAGAGCATGCCAAGATTAGTAATCATAAAAGTAAAGATAAATTAAGGAAAAACAGATACTTTCATTTCTTGGGCCCCCAAACTACCAGACCCAGGAATAATTCAAGGAAATTCAGATTATTATATTTTTAGGGTTACTCCTGTAATTGGACCTTGGAATAGTTTAAGAAAATTCAGATCTTGTTTTCAGAGCATCCCTAGGATACTATAGCCTGGGATAATCTAAGAGGGATTGCACTTTCTCATTCTTAGGGCCTACCTATCCTTTCAGGCCCTAGGGCCTGGCTCCTCTGGCATCCTCCATATATCGTTGATAATATCCTCCTTATGCATGCCAGCCACTCGATAGCCTCAAGCTTACAACTATTTGAAAGGTGAAATATCTCTACATATATTCGTATTATTCATCATCAATGTGGTGACTGTGTATACAATAAAAATATATATAAGAAATAAGTTTCTTTTTCTTTCTTTCATACTATTCGCCATTTCCCACGTCAGCGAGGTAGCGTTAAGATCAGAGGACTGGGCCTTTGAGGGAATATCCTCATCTGGCCCCCTTCTCTGTTCCTTCTTTGAGAAAAAAAAAAAAAAAAAGAGGGGAGGATTTCCAGCCCCCCACTCCCTTCCCTTTTAGTCGCCTTCTACGACACGCAGAGAATACGTGGGAAGTATTCTTTCTCCCCTATCCCCAGGGATACATAAGAAATAACTATGTGCATAATTTTCCTTCCCACACTTGCCAGTCAATATCCCTCATACTGAAACTTCAGTGTGAAAGGCATATTATTCCTGAATACACTAATGTCATTACCACTATGCTCTACTATTGTATCAGAGTGCAGTAAGACCAACCTCACCAAAAAGAAACAATTTTCATTTCCTCCTTTCTAACCAGGAGTTGTCAAAAGCAGCATTTACATCCCTTATGGTGATCACTCAGCACCATATGAGGCCTACAAAAAGGTGATGAAAAAATTTCAGCATATATTCTGTTATTTCTAACTGCTAATCTATCATTTCATAAAAGAGACTTTTTTGTTTTTATTATTTATTTTCAATCTCCTTAAAAGAATTTCTGAAGTATACCTTCTGTTAGAAGGTAAATACGGAGGCAAAAGTGTGAATAATGAACAAACGTTAAATACACAAAAAAAGGCACTTCAGTAATAAATACAGATAAAAAGTTACTGCCATAAATATGAAAAATCAATACGGAATTTGTGAAGCCATAGTTATGCATTAGTTGATATAAACAAAAGACAGTTTGCCATTAATGCCAATTAAAATAGATAATAGTGAGGATGTATCCAAGATCAGTGACCTTCCATTTCCTCCTCTCTCTCTAAAATTCCAGCAAAATAATCTTACTCTTCTAACAGCTTGCAAACTACATTCTAAATAAACTCCTTGTTCTAATATCAACAAGATATATCAAACCAAAGAGTTTTTCTCTAAACTGGATAATAAATAACAAACTGTTGAAAAATTATGTTTCCTACATTATATGCTGTTATGACTAACTGGGGAAAATTTGCAGGGTTCCTACAACTGAACTATGTGCTCTTCTGATAAGTCTATAAAATTGTTCATGTTCTTATACTTTCTTTATGCAGCATTCAGGGTGATGGTGACAACCTCACCACAGATCCAAAAATCAGTTTTCCTTTATCAAACGGCAATGTACTCATATGGTTGGCTCATCAGTGTCATGCTGGAATTTCAAAAGTTTTAGAGCAGGTGATCGACCACCAGATCAGGCTAGAAACTGCATAAACTGGGAGTGTGAAAATACCAAGCCTATCAGAGGCAGGATTCAATAAGCACTGTGGCAGCAGGTACATCACTCTCTTACACACTGAGTATCAAGAATGCCTGCCAGCCCAGTCTTACCCCCAGCAATTGTGTTTACTCATTTCTGTGCTTGTGCATGCTATTTTTGCTGATAATTTTGTAGTAGAGTGTAAAATGAGTTTATCTTATAGTGAATTACAGACTGGGACATCAGGCTACTCTCAAAAGAGAGAGGAATATAGAACAATGGAAGAGTGTGGACCTGAAGCACATGATTTGTCTGCTTAGTTACCATTATTATTGTGTGTACTCTTTGAAACTCATCATCTTTTCTCCCTTACAATCTATGTAATCTGTAACAATGTACCCTCAAAATTAGGGAAAATTCACAAAAATCAATGTACCCTCAAAATAAGGGAAAATTCACAAAATCCATCAGTTTTTG
The DNA here is from genome assembly GCF_036320965.1 of Panulirus ornatus. Taxonomy (NCBI): domain Eukaryota; kingdom Metazoa; phylum Arthropoda; class Malacostraca; order Decapoda; family Palinuridae; genus Panulirus; species Panulirus ornatus. Next base: position 10,464,224 of record NC_092267.1, on the reverse strand, counting down.
TCAATGTTATTTTTGCTTAGAAAACTTTGACAATCATTTTCTCAACATTTTAATTTAGCACACTTTTAAAATCTCATATACATATGCTAACCACAGAAAACACCAAACTTCTGTTTTGCTCAATCCATCATATGATGGTCCAGTTCTTCATTATTGAGCACTATCCTTCTTCTATTCTTCTTTGTTGCTGATTGGACTTGTTGAAACTCTTTTACTGGTTTGTCTGTCACTGTGAACAGGATGACCCAATTTTCCAAACTGTAATCTAAAGGCAAGACTGAATGTCACTTATCCAATGGTCTAATCAGTGCCAACTAGATCAAAACAAAATAGAATATCACCTGGTGACCAGCTCTCTATCTCCTATGGTTGGAAAGATAATACACCATTCCAAAAAATTTTGGAGGGAGTTTTGAATGCACAAATTATTTTGGAAAGTTGATTATTTAGGAAAGCAAATTTTTGGATTTGTGATACTCAAGTGTAGTAATATATATTTGTTTTTCAGGCTATCTACACCTACCTAAAAAACCAGGACACTTTTCAATGGATTGCTTAACCTACTATTTAACCCACAGGATGTCTGTCTATGTAACAATCCAACTTTTGATCAGTTAATCTTTTCATCAATCTTTCTTTCTGTCAGAGAGACAGGCAGACAGACAGACAGAATCACACTCACAATGTGACCAAAAGACATTATACAGAAGCAGAGCACTACAAACCATAAACCATAATAAGAACCCCATGATTTACAGCAGTACTCACGGTGTAGTTGTACAAAACGGTGCACTTAGGGTATGTGACAATGTCCTCTGGGGGGCCATTGGTGACTGGGGGGAGGGGGGACACAGGTGCATCCCCCCAGTCTACGTTCATGGGGTCCCAGGTGGTAGGCTCTAGTCTCCCTGGGGTCCAGGGACATAGAAGCAGGCAATAAAGACAGAATGAAATAAATACAAGATCAACTCAAATGTTGTTCACAGATTTGGTTACATGTTGCAATAAAGAATAATTCATAACAATGAGCTTAAATATCTTTAACAGAGGAGTAGTGATCAATATCAGCTGAATTCTAAGGTACAGAAAACATGACCTGAGAAGTGATTAATTTCTTCGGGAATGAGTTTTAGTCTTTTGTTTAATTCCTTAAGGAAATAACCTCCCTCTTACTACTTCCACACTTGCTACATATTCCATCTCAAGCACTGCATGATCTCTTTTCTGAGATCATGTTCCATGTTAATGATTTAGTTTCTAGGCTACTCTATGTGAAAATTAGTCAAGCATTAATTGAGAGAGCTGAGCTTTAGCTTGATGGAAGTACCTGGTCATGGTTGACAAGCCTATTTCCATATGATCTGGTGTTGTCAATACAGAGGAAAAGGAAATTACAGAAGGTAGTATATGAGTTTTAACTGGTGCATAAAAGAGGTAGGTAAACAAGTTTTAAATGGTGTATAAAAGAAGACGATCGAATATGACTGTTAGTAAGAGTATGGCAAAGAGCTTAAAAGGAGGGAAACTGACAGAGTCTTCACAGTGCCATACAAAATCAACAGATCTAATGAGCTGAAGCTCAAGGTTAGGATAGCTGATGAGCAGTTCAATGAAGTTAGAAAATTTAAGAAATTGGGAATGGTGGTTTGTCTACATGGCACAATGGAAGGAAAATCCAGATGAGAGTCACCCTACGAAGAAAGATCACTCATCTTTTGGGAGAATTCTGAAGGGGAAGAATGTGACCATGAAAGCAAAAAAAGTCTAAGGGAGAGCATAGTTCTGCACTAACTTACTGATGTGAAACATAACTATGGAATGGAACAGATAGCTCTATGATTCTGGCTTTCAAAATGGATTATTTGAGAGGTGTTAGTGGTGCAAGTGGATGGGATGGGATAAATAATAGCAAAGTGTACAAGAGATGTAAGATGAGAGAGAAAGTCAATCAAGCATAGTATGGAGTCACAATGTGGGCTACGAATACTAACCTGAACTGGTTTGGTAAATTGGAACGGATGCACAGTGACAAATTTGTTAAGAAAATATATAGGAGTAAAGCAGCAAAAATAGAGTAGAGACAGAGAGCCAGAATCCTATGAGGAAACAGTGAGGAAGTAAATTGAGGAGAGGACCCATAATGGTGTAAGGTGGAATGAGCATGGTACAGAAATGTATTTGGTTATAACAGCCAGAAGACTTTCCAGTCATGGCCCTTTCATCAGATGGCATTTCCCCAAGAGGATCAAGGTATCAGAGATATACAGACAGATAATCAGATAGATAGATACAGATACAGATAGAATGCATTGACAATACATGGTGCTCCTGACCCTAAGATCCTTAATGATGTGCTGGCACAGAAAGTTCACAAGTACACACTAATGAAATTCATTTTCCCAAGCACCTTCTACCCCATGTGGATCCGAGTTTGAACAGTATATGCCCTACAGTAAAAGGTTTCCTACCACAATGAAATGCTAAATTTTCTACCATTTGCACCATATCTACCATTCCTTTATAATTCTCATTAAAGATCTAATTTCAATCATCAATCATCCATTGAAGATATGTACTATCAAAGCAATGAAGTAAACTTTGACAATCAGTACATTTCAATTATTATTCTGAAAGGCTCAATGTCTATGAAGACCTCATGGAAATAAGGATTCTTGCCTGAAGAGCTGGCACACTTCTCCATCTTCTTTCTTTCTTTACACTTTGTCCTTCTGGAAAAACTGTGTACAATCCAACTAACTTAAAAACTTTTTTCTGAACAAAACCTACAGAGGTCTAATTTGATCCTGTTAGTGCAGTCTTTTTAAGTTCAAGTCCATTATCATTTCCCTTCTCATCCATTTACATCTATATATAATAATCCTAGTTGAATAGTTGCTGGAAATTCCCAACATTTTTCCACTAAAAGGCACTCTGTTACTCTTCATTTTTTATGATCTTGATCATCTGTAGCTCTATTTCATCCTTATCAACAGAAATCCTAATGAATTTTTCATAAAATGCTCATTTTGGGCTTTTCTCTGTACTCCCATATAATCACTCTTTAATACAAAGGATCTTCCCTTCCTTTCCATGTTGTACTCTTCCTTCTTGCTTGATTTATCAACATCTGTAAAAAATTCCTTCAAGTCTGCTACCTCCAAATTTTCCTGAAAAATTTTGTTCTTCCTTGAGAAACATATCATCTCTTGAGTCCTTCTATTTATTTTCACCCCCAATATCATGACTATGTTCCTTGTCAAGCTAATAACATTTGGCTGAATTGAGATTTCTCCTACCTACTTCAGTCTAGCATTACACATATCTGTGTCTTTTACCTCACCCAGTAAATACTCTCTCAATGACTCAATCCTAATAATGTAGATTTTTTTATAATTTACATTGTCATAATCACTCCAGTAACTTTGACCTTACAGTTTCACAAATTCTTACATTCTGCTGCAGTTGTTTGGGCTTAATTGGTTCTTTTTCCTTTATCAATCCCTCATTCCCATCTTGGGCATTCAAATGATCTGTTATTTACATAATAATTCTACACCAACACGTCCAATGATGTTTAATAATTTTTCACTTTGACATCTTTTTAAGTAATTCTTCACATCTTCTGTAACTTCATTCTTAATCTTAATCCTGTATGTATGGTTACCTACTTGCACAGTTTGGACATATCTAAATTCCCTCATCTCATGTGTGTGTAATTATCTATTTGTACTGTAGAGGGAGGGAGTTATATACCAGTGGGGCCCCCATCTCTTGAACATTTTCTACCACACAACTTTTTTAACTTTTGTATGATGTTTGCATTTACCATATCTCCATTCATTTCATTCCATTCAACCACCACTGTCACACTATAAAAGTACTTCTTCACATCTTTTTACCAACTTTCTTGCTTCATGTTATGTCCTCTGGTTGTTCTATCCCTACATTTGTCGAAGAACTGTTCACTGTCTACATCATCAAACTGTTTCAAAACCTTAAAGGTTGTGATCAGGTCACCCCTAACTCCTCTTTTTTCCAAGGTGGAAAAATCTAAGGGCTCTAATATTTCCTGCACCTCAGCTTTAGTACCATCTTTGCTGTTATCCCTTGAACCTTAGTCTTTATTAATACCTTTTTGTGCTTCTTTTGCTGTAATGACCAAACTTTAGAAGTATATTCTATTTTTGACCTTATGTACACTATGATAAATATTTCCTTATCCATGATTTTGAATGCTAATACTTCTCCTAAGATGAAACTCTGGTGACAGGTTAGGAGCAATATTGACTCCCAAGTCTTTCTAACACAGAGATTCCTCAAACTTATCTCATGGCAGATGATAATCATATCAAAGCTTTCTTATTGCAGATAAATTTCATCAAACATGTATCAGACCAACTTTGAAGTCTTTCAAGGTCCCTTAAATGTAATCCTCCATGCCTTTCACTTCCCTCATGACCTCTGCATCTTCAGCAAACATCTCAGGTAGGAGCACATACCGTCTGACAAGTCACTCACAATAGTTTGAGAAGAGCAGTGGTTCAAGTTCCCTTCTACTAAGATAATCTATCCATCAAAGGAGTTTCTCCCTTATTCCTGCCAAGAGATCCAGCATCTTTACAAGCCTCTTATGAGGTACAATATCAAGCATTTTCTGGCAATGCAGATACAAACAATCCACATAGCCTTCTATTCTGTCTAAAATGGAACTTACTCTCTTGTAGAAATCTAAGAGGTTCATGTGTGATTACTTATTTGTACATCATGAGGAGAGACTTATGAATATGGTACTATCTCAGATGCTCTTCAGTGATAACGATACATATGTGTGTGTGTGTGTGTGTGTGTGTGTGTGTGTGTGTGTGTGTGTGTGTGTCTAATTTCTTATTTGTGATCACCTAATCAAACAGTACAGGAAGAGAGTTTTATGCTCATTTGGTTCTATCTCCGGATCTTTCTGTCTTCAAGTAGCTTTTTAAACCTTTGTAAATGCTGACATTCACTGCCTCCTTGATTAGTTAATTCCAAACATCCACTACCCTATCCCTAAACCAATACTTATTTGATATCTATTTTGATCAACTTTTTGCTTGGATTTTTGCCATGACCTCTTAGTTACTCTGGTGCTGCATCTTTTAAAGAAATGTTCACTCTCAATAGAATCCAGCCAATTTAGAAACATGTGGGTTGTTATCAGATCCTCCTTCTCTCTCCTCACCTCTACGGTGGACAGGTGTCTCGTCCTCAGCCTCCCACTGCAGCTCAGTCCTTTTGATATAGAAACCACCTTATTTGCTCTTCTCTGTACCACCTTAATCAAATCTTTGTGCTTCTTTAAATGTGGTGACTAGAATTGCAAAGTATCATCAATTATTGGTCTGATCTATGTGGAGAATAAATTGCCAAATATTTCCTTATCCATATTCTTGAATGAGTCTTATATTTGCCAGCAGGTAATTTTCTTCAATCCCCAGGTCACTTTCACAAATGGATTACAGTATCTTAATTCCTGCAAGTAATAATCACAATGAGGCCTTCTTTCAATCTAAATTATCCTTATCATCTTGCAATATTTGAATTGAATCTCATCATTCACTTTTCTGAACAACTTTGGAGTTTATTTAGGTACCTCTTCAGGCTGATGCAATCATCAACATTCCATATTTCTCTTATGACCTTGGCATTGTGTGTGTGTGTGTGTGTGTGTGTGTGTGTGTGTGTGTGTGATTACTATTTGTGCATTACAGTGGGAGAGTTCACACTTGCATTATTCTATCTCTTAATAATATGTAAATGTACCATGTCTTCACTCCCATGCATATATATACACATGCACACACCCCAGCTTCAGCCAGATACCCATTCATTGACCAATCCCAAAGGAAGTTGAACACCTGGGTTGAGTGTAGGCTGACTGCCGTGTCAAGGATTTGAACCCAAGTGGGTCTATGCTAATTCGTGTGTGTGTGTGTGTGTGTGTGTGTGTGTGTGTGTGTGTGTGTGTGTGTGTGATTTCCAAAGTCATCTATCCACCTATCTTGTGTTCATTTCTACTACACAGCCATAAAACTTAAGTATGCCCACCATCCTCCTGAGGCTGTAAGTAGTCGTCCTTCTCGGAGTCTACTGAGGCAGGTTCAGCAGCAGAAGTGGTGGTAACGGCATCAGACTCTGGCTGTTCCCCATCAAACTCTGCTGTTCCCCCCTCAATCTGTGGGCATGGCATAAGCTGATAAGGCATGGGTTAATATGTTCTGAGGCAGTAAGAAGTGGACTGATCAGATATGAGTTGCTAACATATGATCTGCATGTTGATAAGGTATGAAAAGAGAGGCAAAGGTTGGTCATACATGACTTTGTGGAGAATATGGGAATTTACTCAAGCGATAGGTATCAACAGGATGGCAGGGTATGGACACAGATACTGAGAAACAGTTTGACAGGGCACTGAGTTCATGGAGTGTGGGTTGGCAAGACACAGATTGGTATGTTGTGGGTCAGTATGGTTGGTAGGTAGGCTGTTTAGGTTTAAACAACAGGATACAGATTATTAGGAAGTATGCTGGCAGGCCTTGGACTAGCAGGTTAAGAGTTGGTAGGGTGTAGGTTGAAAAGACAAAGTTTACCCATAATTTGATCACAGTTAACTTTACAATAAAAATCTCTGACCAATGTTATCCTATATGACCTCAGCCAAACCATGATGGTTCTGACCTCAGCCAAAGCATGACCTGATGTGACCTAAGGCATAAAACGATAGTCATGACCTCTTTCAGAACTAGCCAGGCATACCTTCGGTCAGAATATGACCCAATATGGCTTTGGCCACAAAAGGACCTGGTGTGACCTTGGCCAGAACATTACCCAATAAGACCTGGGCCAGGTCGCTACATCAGTGACCTGACCTCCTCCCTGACGGACAATGTGGAGCCAGAACGACTGAGGGAGGTGTCGAGGTCCACTCCAAGACTATCGCTGTCCAGGCTTTTAGTATAGTCCTCCACTTCAACTGTCAATAAAGAAACAACAGTATTAGTTTTTCGTAAAGTTAAATCTTTGATATAAATATCTTATACCAACAACAATGTTACCCTAATCATAATCTTGATACTGGATTGCACCTTGAAAACATTTTGATATTATCTATAGTCCTAAATATCTTACATAATCACAGATCCATCTTATCTTCTGCTACGGTGAAATTCATTCATGATTATTATGTTCCTGAACACATCCATACAAAAAAGCTACTTGATATTATTCTTTGAAAAAAATAACAACAAAAATGGTAAGCCAACTTTAATGGCATGCTGCTGAGCCAGTCACTCACAAGATATTCAACTCCAAAATCCTCAAGCTTAACAGTGGAGTTCCCAGAGAGCAGTTCATTCTCCAACCCTCATCAATATCTTCCTAAATGATCTCCCCTCAACCACTGCAAACCCAGAGTCCTATCACATGCACATGACTTTAGTTATATCAAAGCACCCTAATAATATATACGCAACATTTCACCATGCACCTGCATCCTTACAGATATCCAATATTACCCTTTTGATCTAAATCCCTAGCAAATTTGAGTCCATCCTGCATTCCCCATATCCTGAATGAACAACTACTCCCACTTAACAAAACACCAACCATACTAGACATCACATATGGTATACGCACAACACTCATACCCTACACTACAAGCATTATGACAAAGGTCATAAACTAAATGCCCTCATAACACTTATTAGAACCAGATTCAGACAAGAAAGAGAATGCCTTAGCATCCTTTACAAAGAGTTCACCCACTCCACCTGAAACTATGCTTCATCTGCCCGATCATCCATCCTACCATGTCAAAAGCAAATACAGGTTGAACCTCTTCAATTCAGCAACCTTGGGACCAGGCCATTGCTGGCCACAGAAATTGCTGGAAAACAAAACTTGACCCCTAAGGGAACTCCCTATGTAAACATATGATGCCAATACAGGGCAGATTCATCAGCATTATACACTCGTTCTGGGGCTAAGTTTCCGCTGCCATTAGCTGTGCAAGTTCATCCACAAACTTTGCTGCAGCTTTGTGATGAGTAATTGATGTAACAAACGACCATATGTTGGTAGCTGGCTTTGGTAGACCCTTATTACTATTGCTGTTTTATTGTTATCGTCATGGCAGCCATCCCGTGCTGCATCAGTCCCAGCCTGGCAACCAGCTTGTACACTCTCTCTCTCACCCTGTACATATTGCTGTTGGTTGTTTGATAGAGAATTGGAGTTTTTATCGATTCTTTTAATATGACTTTACACTAAAAGCTTCCATATCAACACTACAAGCTCCTATGTCAGCACTACACTTTTCACCACACACACTATGTACTGAAATTCCATGTCTCCACTTACTCTTGTGTAACCATTCTTGCAAATATTCACAGTCACAGTCTAGCTTTAGTTCTCTATGAAAAACTTTGGCCTACTGGATAAGCATCTCTCCAAAAATGTTTACACTTCATTATGTGGTGGTTTAAACCACTTTATGAATGCACTGTCTAATTTTGTACTCCTGGCTCCTTTCAAATTTTCCTAAACTTTTAACTTTTCTGGCTTTCATTTTCAGCAAAAACTGAATATAAGAAATTAACAGGACTGTTAATTAGCTTAGCTGCAGTGTATGGATTTTGGCACCTTAGCACTGCTAACAATGCCACCCTAGTGGCAGATCCACAAACTAATGGTGGCAGATTCAAAACATGGTAGACCATGAGCGTTACTGGACCACAGATCACCGGATTAGAGAGGTACAACATGTACTGTATAACAAAGCTGCAAATCACTCAAAACAGAGTACTCGAAACAATCCCCAGATGCCAAGCAACTACAAACATTCAATACATGTGCTATGAAATGAAGATACTTACAATACAACCTCACCTCAATATACTAAGCACTCAGTTTTTTACAACAGCACTAAACCCTTCTCATCTAAATCACTCCATAACCAACCAACAGCCCCAAGTAGGAATGTCAACAGACTCCTGCCTCACACTTCAACAATGTAATCTCATAGATCATCCTCCTCCAACTAGCACAACAATTACAAAACACAAATACTTCATTAAGCACCAAGAAAGTGACCTCCCAATCCAGTTTTAAACACTACTCCATTACATGTACACCCCTCTGAAACCACATACCCCAAACATATACAAGTTACCCTTTCCAGCCTGCATTCTGGATACCAACCATAATTCAAACACTACAAACAGCATTTCAACATTAGCCGATGCAAACTATGGTTGACCCATCACAAATTGCAACAGAAATGATACTTTGTACATTCAACTCAGAAAAGCTTTCCTAAGAGAATACCAAAAGTTTAGAAAAATATAAGTGGAACATGGTCAGAATAACTCTTACAAAATGGCTACCACTCAACGTCATATTCAATAGCTTGGTTTCTGTAACAGGAGAATAACAAATTTGGTACCAAAATGTATCCATTTCTTGGTCCAGAAATTCACTGAAATAACTTTCCAGAAGGTTGTTCCGCCAATTTCCCAGTTGCTAAGGTAAATACTAATCAATGTTTAAAAAAATTTCATGTAAGGAAGGTGGAATATTCAAAATAATTCTGATTTTGAAAAACAGCATGAAAATTTGCCTCTTCTGAAATGACAGCAGGAGAATGAGTAGGAAAAAGGTGTTCCCATATTTAGTACTTTTGAAAATGGCAGCAATGTACCCCTTGAAATTATATATCTTTACAACTGCAATTGCAAAAGTTGCCAGGGAACATTTCTTATGGCTAAAGCACTGAACCCTTTCACTTTGTCAAAATTGCACAGCACTCCCCTTCCAAAAACACAAGGAACAAGATGATGATGAAACAGACAGTGTACAGTATCTGCTTCAGAACCACTGGTTCAATCAACAAAAAGAAACATTAATGAGTCAGGAAAAAGGTTAAGTGATGAGACAGTTTATTGAAGTAGCAGGAATTGGACCGGCAATGAAAGATGACCTGCATGAGGCCGCTGATCTGTTTTACAAAATGATGGCAGATACAATAGTTGACAAATTTCAGATAGCCATAATTTTGCACAATATCAATAAAAATGGATTTGTATGTAGCATTTATGGATCTGGAGAAGGCATATGATAGAGTTGATAGAGATGCTCTGTGGAAGGTATTAAGAATATATGGTGTGGGAGGAAAGTTGTTAGAAGCAGTGAAAAGTTTTTATCGAGGATGTAAGGCATGTGTACGTGTAGGAAGAGAGGAAAGTGATTGGTTCTCAGTGAATGTAGGTTTGCGGCAGGGGTGTGTGATGTCTCCATGGTTGTTTAATTTGTTTATGGATGGGGTTGTTAGGGAGGTAAATGCAAGAGTTTTGGAAAGAGGGGCGAGTATGAAGTCTGTTGGGGATGAGAGAGCTTGGGAAGTGAGTCAGTTGTTGTTCGCTGATGATACAGCGCTGGTGGCTGATTCATGTGAGAAACTGCAGAAGCTGGTGACTGAGTTTGGAAAAGTGTGTGGAAGAAGAAAGTTAAGAGTAAATGTGAATAAGAGCAAGGTTATTAGGTACAGTAGGGTTGAGGGTCAAGTCAGTTGGGAGGTGAGTTTGAATGGAGAAAAACTGGAGGAAGTGAAGTGTTTTAGATATCTGGGAGTGGATCTGGCAGCGGATGGAACCATGGAAGCGGAAGTGGATCATAGGGTGGGGGAGGACGCGAAAATCCTGGGGGCCTTGAAGAATGTGTGGAAGTCGAGAACATTATCTCGGAAAGCAAAAATGGGTATGTTTGAAGGAATAGTGGTTCCAACAATGTTGTATGGTTGCGAGGTGTGGGCTATGGATAGAGTTGTGCGCAGGAGGATGGATGTGCTGGAAATGAGATGTTTGAGGACAATGTGAGTGTGAGGTGGTTTGATCGAGTGAGTAACGTAAGGGTAAGAGAGATGTGTGGAAATAAAAAGAGCGTGGTTGAGAGAGCAGAAGAGGGTGTTTTGAAGTGGTTTGGGCACATGGAGAGGATGAGTGAGGAAAGATTGACCAAGAGGATATATGTGTCGGAGGTGGAGGGAACAAGGAGAAGAGGGAGACCAAACTGGAGGTGGAAAGATGGAGTGAAAAAGATTTTGTGTGATCGGGGCCTGAACATGCAGGAGGGTGAAAGGAGGGCAAGGATAGAGTGAATTGGAGCGATGTGGTATACCGGGGTTGACGTGCTGTCAGTGGATTGAAGCAGGGCATGTGAAGCGTCTGGGGTAAACCATGGAGAGCTGTGTAGGTATGTATATTTGCGTGTGTGGACGTATTTATATACATGTGTATGGGGGGGGGGCCATTTCTTTCGTCTGTTTCCTTGCGCTACCTCGCAAACGCGGGAGACAGCGACAAAGTATAAAAAAAAAAAAAAAATCAATAAAAAAAGCAGAAAAGAGAAAGATGCAATGAAATCACTGAGAACAAGGTTATGGTTTCAGTACATAGATAAGGTAAACATGTTGCAGATGTTTATCATAGCAGAAAGAATAGGATATTGAAAACTTCACATCCATACAATGTCTGCTTCTGATCACAATCTCTACATATACATTCAGATGATATCCAGACTTTAATTAGTGCACCCTACTGCAATTAAGCACCTTGTGGATATACTTCTCTTCATCCACAAAAGTGATCAGTGTTGGGCTGGTTTCTCCTCAGAGCTGATTATTGAACAAACTCTCATGAGGAGCAAGACAAAAACTGTAGGAATCACACAAAGCAGGAAGATGACAGAATTCCAGGGTGCTACATGCCTTCTGTCAATGAATGCCCTCAAGTGTTGAGGTTAATTACTTCCAGCCTCAGTAGTCCCTTCTATCTTAATGAAGCTCCTGCAACACTTAGGAAGTCTGCCACATCCAGCAGGTGGGGCCATAGGTCATACAATGTAATGACATTCTGTGCATCTCCATGTGGACAAAGTGCTAGGCATCTGAGCAACATTTGGGTTCCTTTTAGTATTCGTTGCACTGTGAGCATGAAGGAGCCTGAGATGTGTTACTTCAGTGTTTGTATTATTTTATGGATGAGTAATATGATCTATCAGGAATTACCCAAGGAACAATTTCTATGAGAGTCCTGATGCTACCCAAGACCTTTTGAAAGACTCCTGCTGCCAAAGGTTGCACTACTTCTAGTAGCACAGACATAAGAGAAAAGTTCTTTGACAAGACTGTACTCCCAATGATACAGCCTTACCAACAGTGAATTTTTACTTGTGGTGTAACTTTGAGCAAGTTGAGTCCTATGAAACCAGGTAATATGATGTCCAGGGTGTACATGGGAAAGTGTGAAACACCAAGTAATATGATTCCCAGGAAGTACATGGGAAAGTGAGACTCTAGCTTGTCTGGGTAGTGTGGTTTCATATGGATGCATGTCTGGCAGGGTGGTGTTAGAGCTGGGAGGGTGGTTGATTAGTGCTTGATGGGTCATTTCAAGGTATACTATATGTGTTTTGTCATGTTACATTTGCTGAGGGTGATGGAATATGAGAATAGATTGTTGAGGTGTGAAGCAGGGGTAGGCTTTTGATTTCTGCTTAGTAGTTAGTTATGGAGTGTTATAGTTCAAAGGGGTCTATTGCTGCTGCAAAGAATAGAATGCCAGGCATATTGAAGTGGGATCATATTTGGAGGATTTTTGTTTCATTGTCTAGGTGTTGAGTATTTATGGTTGCTAAGCAGCCACTGACTGCTCTAAGTGTTCTATTTTGTGTGGTTTGCTGCTGTAATATGTCTACTTTTGAAAGGGTAGAAGACTAGGAAGGTCAGGCATAGTTACGGTGGAGCAGATGAATTGTTTGAATGGGATGCTAAGGGTTCCTTTTTCATGTCTAAGTCCTGTATTAGTGTTCTAAGAGTATTCAGTTTATGTGTTGCTTTAGTGTTGATGTTATTAGTGTGGGGAGTGAATATTAGTGTCATATCTGACGCTCAGAATGGCTGGTATTTTGAAAAGTGGAAGTGATATCCATTCAGTGACTGGAAGGTGCAAGCAGGATTTGTGTCTACTCTGAAGGCAAAAGAGTGAATGAAGATTTCTTTGGTGATGCAGACATTTTGTTCTGGGTGAGCCACAGTTCCAATTCTATAATGTAGTGCTGCTTTTGTTGCTGCTACTGTGGTGTCAGGGTGTTGTGATGTGACTGTAACTGTGTGGTCATCTTCATACAGTGATTTGCTAGAGGTACTAGGAGGTCGGGTATGTAGGGACTGAAGATGGTTGGTGAAATAACTGCTGCTTGGGGAAACCAGTGGTTGGTCATAAAACTGACCTACCACTCTTTGTCATTGTCTGGCCAACAACTCTTTGTCATTGTTGAATTTAATAGTGTTATGCAACTAACAAAAGCAAGTGAACAGCAAACAAAAGGTCTACATATACTAAGTACAAAGAAGCATATGAAAATATGTAACTTCAAGGCAGCAAAAGCTGCACTTTGGATATGACCACAATCTTTTTTTAATGCACAGTCTTTAGGTGTGAGACAGCTTCTGGGTTGTCTGGCACTGGATGAGGAACAGCACATTAAAACTTCAAATTGATTCACTCTTTGATTAGTCAGCTACAAAGGATGAGACAGTATCTACAGACCAAGCAGAAACAATGCCTCTGTATAACAGCAAACCAGGCAAGAACCTTGACTTCCTTAAGTATGAACAATTCTGTTAAAAAGATGCAACAAACTTAACATTTGTCCACTCACAGGACCTGCTTCCTAATGTACATGCAGCATGCAGTGTATTAATTGTATTCTAAGTCTACCATCACCTACGGCCAAGGAAAGGTATTAAGCAGAATCCACTTGAATAAGGATGAGATCTCAAAGGTGGATGCTATGTTCCTCAAAAAATGGATCTGTCATTAGTATCTCCCACTCTTGAATGTAATCTGTGCAACTGTAAAACAGATTGCTCCATTTCCCAGGGCTGTTGAAAAAATGTCTCACAGCCTGACATCAACAGCATGCTGGAGGACTGTCAATGACTGGATACTGTGCTTGTCAGCCTTCCCCTTTCTTTAAAACAGAGCTGAGTCTTTCATAGAAATCTAAATGGCTCCTTAAACATGACCTTTCCCTGATACAGTGTTGTCTCTCACCTAAGTAATTTTTCTGTAGGAAGTCATATATTTGCTTCCTGATTATCTTTTCCAGTAACTTACATATCATACTCATCAAGGAGGTCAATCTGTAAGACAAAACCTCTTTCAAGTCTCCCTTCTTATCGACAGTTATGATGCTTGGCACTTTGCCTTTCTCCAGTGACATCCTGAACAGCATTTCAAAGGTCTGTCCAGTTATTATTCACACATCTTCAACACATAATGAAATCTTATGATGATCATGAGTCTTCTATGGGTGAAAACCCTTTAGCATTCTGTTAACTGTCTTTCCTAAATGTCTCAGTGCTTTCTAAGACTTTTCCCCATTCCATCTCATTGGTGTCACAGTTGCAGCATCTTTCACACTGACAACACATTTGAACTTGTCAAGGAAAGAGAACAGACACTTTCTTTCTTGACCTTTGACCAAGTAAACTACCATTTTTATGTATTCATATGATTTACCTCACTAGCTCAGAATACTACGTAATAATATATACCTTTTGGTAGTGTTAATATAAGCTCCAATATTTTTTACTTATAAATTCTCTCCACTTTCAACAAAAAAAATACATATCATGAATCATTGCCCTAAAGAAATAAGGATGATTAAAAACTTCTTGAAAAGAAACATGCCCTCATTAGGAAGAGGTAAAACCCTCATTATGTGAAAGAGAAAGCCACAGGAAACTCACTCCCGCCCTCCTTGAGCATTTCAATCTTAGCTTCAGTCTTGCACTTGATTGTCTCTGCTCTCCTGATTGTGTGACGTAAGTCATCTAACTTGGCCTCCACATCTGGAGGTAAATCAACCTCAGCTCTTCCTGCCACTCCTAGCTTCTGAATCTTCTTGGAGGCATCACGAATCACCTGAAGAGAGTTTTAAGGGGATAGTGAGATCTCTACCATCTTCAATTGAGGATAGTGACAAACTTTATTCTATAGATGCAATGACTATCTATATCCCTGATGCCAGTTCCCTCCAGGAACTCCAATCAAAGGGGTGGCCATAGAAAAAGTCTCCACTTACACCTGTCCTTCCATGACTCCCTTACATATACCAGTCCGTGCATTCTTCCACTGTTTCTCTCCCTCCAGTGCTCTTTCACTCTATTTCCCCATATCACAGCTGGTCTTCCTCTCACACCAACACCTTCAATTGCTCTATCATACACTCTCCTTATAAACTCCCCATCTTGCATTCTTTCCATTTGCCCAAACACCTAAAAGTAGTACATTTCATCCACTTTATCTATCATCTATCTATCTATCTATATCTCTGGAGCCAATTCCCTGTGGGAACTCCCATCAAGGGGTGGCTATGGCAACTGAGTCTCCACTTATCCCTATCCTTACATACATCCTTTGCATACAACATTCCACACATTCTTCCACCATTTTTCTCTGCACTCTACCATTCCACAATTCATTCCCTTTACACAGCCTGAACTCTTGACCTCTCTGATGCATTTCATGCCCATGTTTCCATTGCATGCATCAAGGTATGAGGACTATGCTGTCCCTTAATCCTTTCTTCAACTTTCATACTTACACCTCTACCCTTCATTATTCTATTAAGAGACCCAATGACTCTTCAACCCTGTTTCATCCAATCTTCAGGTACAACCTTGCTTCCATGATAATTTACATATCAAATGCATCCATTCTATCACACTTTCTCCTTCATACTTCAACATTCCAGCCATAATCCCATCCACTCCAAGTGCCTTCCCTGCCTTCAACCTCCTTTCTTGCTATAGGACCTGCACTTGTATCCTTTTCCTTCCACCATCCAAACCCATGCATGTGACAACTGCTGCCTCACCTCACATTCATCAGTTCTTCAAAATGCTCTTTGCTTCTTCCTTTCATTTCCTCTTTTGATTCAGTACCTAAACTTCATTACTTCACACATTATTTCATATTTTAGATCTACCACTTTCCTATCTCACTTCCTTCCAGTACAATTTCTTATTTTTCCTAAACTTTTCACTCAACTTTTATCACCTCATTGACTTTCTTTTCATTGTATTCTCAGTGAAGTTATCACTACATCCCAGTTAAGAATACATAGGAACATGTTTCATATATATCCATATGTATCTGCATTGGTAATTTACTATATGTCACAGTCTCTGATAAGAGTGAGCAACTGATATTTTCAGCAGTTAGGGTAACAAAATCAGAGTTAGGGGAGCCAGCAGAGGTTAATCATGCTGCCTGAACTTTTCAACTGAAAAACAGGAAACAAAAGATACACATTACAGCTAATATATGACTTACACTAGCCTTTTCTAGCACTACAACATCAGAATATTTGGCTTTGTTAAATGAAAAAGATAAAAGTCTATCACCTACCTTGATCTCCTTCTGGATTGTGGCAACACACTTTTTACTCTCACCATCCAATATGACTTGGGTGCTCTCATCATGAATACCAATCTTTTCAATCTTGTCACCCTCACAAGGTTCAAAATCATATTGGATGTTCTGACCCAACATTGGGTAGAAAGTCAAGTAGCAGCGGAGATTGTAGCCACGAGTGACCTGAGGGCAGAAGAACGAAAGGCCAAATGAGAACACAATAATACAATGTAGAAGAGAACTCTTGGGGAATTTACTGGAAGGACTCTCTTGAGATAAAAAAAAATCTGAAAAAAGTGCTGAAACAGCCTCTAATGATTTTTCATGAATATTGAGGGTAAGTGATCATGGACAGCGACAAAAACTACTCATAGGAAATATGAAAAAACTTATTCAAAGGACTATTAAGAAAGTCTGACACCATGAGCATGAATTTACTTATGGCAAGGCACTGAGAGAAGTACAGCCTTGTTGAGGATTTTCTTACTCAAAAAGACTCATTTCGAAGCTCCTTCATGGTATGCAACTTTGAACTTACAAAATCCTCTTCAAAGGAATGCTGGGATTTACTATTACAATAATAATAATAATAATAATAATAATAATAATAATAATAATAATAATAATTTTTTTTCTTTTTTTTTTTTTTGCTTTGTCGCTGTCTCCTGCGTTTGCGAGGTAGCGCAAGGAAACAGACGAAAGAAATGGCCCAACCCACCCCCATACACATGTATATACATACGTCCACACACGCAAATATACATACCTACACAGCTTTCCATGGTTTGCCCCAGACGCTTCACATGCCCTGACTCAATCCACTGACAGCACGTCAACCACGGTATACCACATCGATCCAATTCACTCTATTCCTTGCCCTCCTTTCACCCTCCTGCATGTTCAGGCCCCGATCACACAAAATCTTTTTCACTCCATCTTTCCACCTCCAATTTGGTCTCCCTCTTCTCCTCGTTCCCTCCACCTCCGACACATATATCCTCTTGGTCAATCTTTCCTCACTCATTCTCTCCATGTGACCAAACCATTTCAAAACACCCTCTTCTGCTCTCTCAACCACGCTCTTTTTATTTCCACACATCTCTCTTACCCTTACGTTACTTACTCGATCAAACCACCTCACACCACACATTGTCCTCAAACATCTCATTTCCAGCACATCCATCCTCCTGCGCACAACTCTATTCATAGCCCACGCCTCGCAACCATACAACATTGTTGGAACCACTATTCCTTCAAACATACCCATTTTTGCTTTCCGAGATAATGTTCTCGACTTCCACACATTCTTCAAGGCTCCCAGAATTTTCACCCCCTCCCCCACCCTATGATCCACTTCAGCTTCCATGTTTCCATCCGCTGCCAGATCCACTCCCAGATATCTAAAACACTTCACTTCCTCTAGTTTTTCTCCATTCAAACTCACCTCCCAATTGACTTGACCCTCAACCCTACTGTACCTAATAACCTTGCTCTTATTCACATTTACTCTTAACTTTCTTCTTTCACACACTTTACCAAACTCAGTCACCAGCTTCTGCAGTTTCTCACATGAATCAGCCACCAGCGCTGTATCATCAGCGAACAACAACTGACTCACTTCCCAAGCTCTCTCATCCCCAACAGACTTCATCCTTGCCCCTCTTTCCAAAACTCTTGCATTCACCTCCCTAACAACCCCATCCATAAACAAATTAAACAACCATGGAGACATCACACACCCCTGCCGAAAACCTACATTCACTGAGAACCAATCACTTTCCTCTCTTCCTACACGTACACATGCCTTACATCCTCGATAAAAACTTTTCACTGCTTCTAACAACTTGCCTCCCAAACCATATATTCTTAATACCTTCCACAGAGCATCTCTATCAACTCTATCATATGCCTTCTCCAGATCCATAAATGCTACATACAAATCCATTTGCTTTTGTAAGTATTTCTCACATACATTCTTCAAAGGAAACACCTGATCCACACATCCTCTACCACTTCAGAAACCACACTGCTCTTCCCCAATCTGATGCTCTGTACATGCCTTGACTCTCTCAATCAATACCCTCCCATACAATTTGCCAGGAACACTCAACAAACTAAAACCTCTGTAATTTGAGCACTCACTCTTATCCCCTTTGCCTTTGTACAATGGCACTATGCACACATTCCGCCAATCCTCAGGCACCTCACCATGAGTCATACATACATTAAATAACCTTACCAACCAGTCAACAATACAGTCACCCCCTTTTTTAATAAATTCCACTGCAATACCATCCAAACCTGCTGCCTTGCCAGCTTTCATCTTCCGCAAAGCTTTTACTACCTCTTCTCTGTTTACCAAATCATTTTCCCTAACCCTCGCACTTTGCACACCACCTCGACCAAAACACCCTTTATCTGCCACTCTATCATCAAACACATTCAACAAACCTTCAAAATACTCACTCCATCTCCTTCTCACATCACCACTACCTGTTATCACCTCCCCATTTGCGCCCTTCACTGAAGTTCCCATTTGCTCCCTTGTCTTACGCACTTTATTTACCTCCTTCCAGAACATCTTTTTATTCTCCCTAAAATTTAATTTAATAATAATAATAATAATAATAATAATAATAAATTTTTTTTTTTTTCTAAATATTCCAAAAGAAGGAACAGAGAAGGGGGCCAGGTGAGGATATTCCCTCAAAGGTCCAGTCCTATGTTCTTAACGCTAACTCGCTAACGCAGGAAATGGCGAAATAGTTTGAAAGAAAGAATAATAATAATAATAATAACAATAATAATAATAAGGAGGTAAGGGGAGTGGGGGAGGAATGGGATGTATTTAGGGAAGCAGTGATGGCTTGCGCAAAAGATGCTTGTGGCATGAGAAGCGTGGGAGGTGGGTTGATTAGAAAGGGTAGTGAGTGGTGGGATGAAGAAGTAAGATTATTAGTGAAAGAGAAGAGAGAGGCATTTGGACAATTTTTGCAGGGAAAAAATGCAAAAGAGTGGGAGATGTATAAAAGAAAGAGACAGGAGGTCAAGAGAAAAGTGCAAGAGGTGAAAAAGAGGGCAAATGAGAGCTGAGGTGAGAGAGTATCATTAAATTTTAGGGAGAATAAAAAGATGTTCTGGAAGGAGGTAAATAAAGTACGTAAGACAAGGGAGCAAATGGGAACTTCAGTGAAGGGGGCTAATGGGGAGGTGATAACAAGTAGTGGTGATGTGAGAAGGAGATGGAGTGAGTATTTTGAAGGTTTGTTGAATGTGTTTTATGATAGAGTGGCAGATATAGGGTGTTTCAGTCTAGGTGGTGTGCAAAGTGAGAGGGATAGGGAAAATGATTTGGTAAACAGAGAAGAGGTAGTAAAAGCTTTGCGGAAGATGAAAGCCGGCAAGGCTGCAGGTTTGGATGGTATTGCAGTTTAATTTATTAACAAGGGGGTGACTGTATTGTTGACTGGTTGGTAAGGTTATTTAATGTATGTATGATTCATGGTGAGGTGCCTGAGGATTGGCAGAATGCGTGCATAGTGCCATTGTACAAAGGCAAAGGGGATATGAGTGAGTGCTCAAATTACAGAGGTATAAGTTTGATGAATATTCCTGGTAAATTATATGGGAGGGTATTGATTGAGAGGGTGAAGGCATGTACAGAGCATCAGATTGGGGAAGAGCAGTGTAGTTTCAGAAGTGGTAGAGGATGTGTGGATCAGGTGTTTGCTTTGAAGAATGTATGTGAGAAATACTTAGAAAAGCAAATGGATTTGTATGTAGCATTTATGGATCTGGAGAAGGCATATGATAGAGTTGATAGAGATGCTCTGTGGAAGGTACTAAGAATATATGGTTTGGGAGGCAAGTTGTTAGAAGCAGTGAAAAGTTTTTATCGAGGATGTAAGGCATGTGTACGTGTAGGAAGAGAGGAAAGTGAATGGTTCTCAGTGAATGTAGGTTTGCGGCAGGGGTGTGTGATGTCTCCATGGTTATTTGATTTGTTTATGGATGGGGTTGTTAGGGAGGTGAATGCAAGAGTTTTGGAAAGAGGGGCAAGTATGAAGTCTGTTGTGGATGAGAGAGCTTGGGAAGTGAGTCAGTTGTTGTTCGCTGATGATACAGCGCTGGTGGCTGATTCATGTGAGAAACTGCAGAAGCTGGTGACTGAGTATGGTAAAGTGTGTGAATGAACAAAGTTAAGAGTAAATGTGAATAAGAGCAAGGTTATTAGGTACAGTAGGGTTGAGGGTCAAGTCAATTGGGAGGTAAGTTTGAATGGAGAAAAACTGGAGGAAGTAAAGTGTTTTAGATACCTGGGAGTGGATCTGGCAGCGGATGAAACCATGAAAGCGAAAGTGAATCATAGGGTGGGGGAGGGGGCGAAAATCCTGGGAGCCTTGAAGAATGTGTGGAAGTTGACAACATTATCTCGGAAAGCAAAAATGGGTATGTTTGAAGGAATAGTGGTTCCAACAATGTTGTATGGTTGCGAGGCGTGGGCTATGGATAGAGTTGTGCGCAGGAGGGTGGATGTGCTGGAAATGAGATGTTTCAGGACAATATGTGGTGTGAGGTGGTTTGATCGGGTAAGTAATAATAGGGTAAGAGAGATGTGTGGAAATAAAAAGAGCGTGGTTGAGAGAGCAGAAGAGGGGGTTTTGAAATGGTTTGGGCACATGGAGAGAATGAGTGAGGAAAGATTGACAAAGAGAATATATATGTGTCGGAGGTGGAGGGAACGAGGAGAAGTGGGAGACCAAATTGGAGGTGGAAAGATGGAGTGAAAAAGATTTTGAGTGATCGGGGCCTGAACATGCAGGAGGGTGAAAGGCAGGCAAGGAATAGAGTGAATTGGATCGATGTGGTATACCGGGGTCAACGTGCTGTCAATAGATTGAATCAGGGCATGTGAGGCGTCTGGGGTAAACCATGGAAAGTTGTGTGGGGCCTGGATGTGGAAAGGGAGCTGTGGTTTTGGGCATTATTGCATGACAGCTAGAGACTGAGTGTGAACGAATGGGGCCTTTGTTCTCTTTTCCTAGCGCTACCTCGCACACATGAGGGGGGAGGGGGATGTTATTCCATGTGTGGCGAGGTGGCGATGGGAATGAATAAAGGCAGACAGTGTGAAATGTGTGCATTTGTATATATGTATGTGTCTGTGTGTGTATATATATGTGTACATGGGTATGTATGGGTATGTATATTTGCATGTGTGGACGTGTATGTATATAAATGTGTATTGGGGTGGGTTGGGCCATTTCTTTCATCTGTTTCCTTGCGCTACCTCGCAAACGCGGGAGACAGCAACAAAGCAAAATAATAATAATAATAATATTTATATTAACCATGGATACATCATGCACCCCTGCCGCAAACAGACATTCCCTGGGAACCAATCACTTTCCTCTCTTCCTGCTCGTACACATGCCTTACATCATTGGTAAAAACTTTTCAGTGCCTCTAGCAGAAACACATATATATCCTTAAACGTCCATACATGCACATATACATACATATACATTTCAACGTACACATACATATGCATACACAGACATATACATATATACGCATGTATATAATCATACTTACTTCCTTCATCCATTCCCATTGCCACCCAGCCACACAGGAAATAGCATCTCCCCCCCTCCAGCAAGATAGTGCCAAGGAGACAAAAAGGCTACATTCGTTCACACTTAGTGTCTAGCTGTCATGAGTAATGCACCAAAACCACAGCTCCCTTTTCACATCCAGGCCCCACAGACCTTTTTTTTTTTTTCTTCTATACTTGTCTGCTATTTCCAATGTGAGTGAGGCATCATCCAGAACAGATGATTAAGCCTTAGAAGAAAAAGGATCCTCATTTGGCCCTTCTATCTGTTCCTTCATTCGGAAAGTAATACAGGAGGGTAGAATTTCCAGTATTCTGCTCTCGCCCCTCTCAGTTGCCTTTTATGAAATGCAGGAGAACAAGGGAAGTTTTCTTTCTCCCCATGCCCTATATGTGTCTCAATAATATCTCTGATAGCACTGCAAGAATTACTGAAGCCTAGATAATAATCTGTTGGTCAATACAGTTTATAATAGAATTGGGCTAGTGGAAAGAAACAATATAAGACAAGACAAATACAGGGTAAAGGGAACAAAGCAGAATCTAAACTAAGAAATACATGAGAGCACATAGCAAGTGGTCTTAAAAAATTACAATTACAAAAGTAAGACATGGTCATAATATTAAAAAGGGACATGGAATAAGATTGGCAAAGGCAAGGAAGAGGTGAAAAGCAAGAATTCTGCCAATGGAAATGTTAACTTACAGTAGTGGACTGCTCCTTAATCTTGTTAAAGGAGGCTTGGGATGCTGAACAGGTTAGGAGCTCTGTCCTGCTCATAAGGGTCAAGTATTCTGCCACTTTGTCATACATATCACATTCCATTGTCTGAAATATCAGAATTGTTACCATTTTTAAGTAACAAAATCATTCCATTTCTGGACTAATACTAATTCTGTTAGGCTAAATGTACTCACAAGTATTCTTATCAATGGAAATTATTTCACAGATCTCAATACACGAGTAAAACTCATCTCTATCAAAAGTTAATAATTTTTTTGTAATATACATGCCAAACATTGTAGACAATATACATATATTCTAGATAATGTGTACTGCTTGTACCAATTATGTATGAGTATACCATCAACCCCTACTGCTGAACAGTCTGAAACCAACCCGAAGAATTCTCTCAAAGTCAATCTCGTAGTAGCGTCGCTGGTGAGCATTGCTGCTTGCCAGGGTAAGGAGGTAATCATTACGAGCACCTGCTGACTTCTCATCACAGACGTCACGCTTGGCTGAGAACTGAAGACATTACCAGGTTCTGGTCAATTATATGGCTAAAAAGGGTAGAAGGAAA
The DNA here is from genome assembly GCF_036320965.1 of Panulirus ornatus. NCBI lineage: Eukaryota > Metazoa > Arthropoda > Malacostraca > Decapoda > Palinuridae > Panulirus > Panulirus ornatus. The sequence continues at coordinate 10,440,792 of NC_092267.1, read as the reverse complement.
AGGCAAGGGAACTGCCTAGAATTGCTGATGAGAAAGTTATATGGAATAGGTACAAAAAAGGTTTAAAGAAATTGCTGTTTGAAAGTTATGAAAAGAATAACAATTATTGCAACTAAACAATCATAACACTACATATATTCATTACATAGTGTATACATAACTGATACAATTTGTAATACCTACGGGAAACCACAGAAAGAGTGAATCTATATAAAAACTTCACCAGTATTTAGGAAATGAAACAAGTGGTCATGTCACACTAAAAGAGGATCACAATCCTCCATCGACTCCTTTATGCTTGTAATAAACATGTAGAAAAAATAATTATACAAGGCTAACTTGCACTATCACAGCTGTCTCACCACTAGTAAGTTAAGAAAAATAAGTAGTAGCTATTGATCATCATGAAGAAAGTCATTACATGTATGTTTATTACCATGCAGTGTGGCATTATAAAGAAAGCTGCAATGGTGAGTGTATGATTTGCATAATCACTGTTACTGGGTGTTTGTCATGGAGAGAAAGGTGAATGGGGAAAAGTGTGATTGTCTTTGACAAAATTCAAAAATAATTCCAAATATAGTTTCTGAAATAACATTGAAGTGCTAATTTCAGGTTCTTACTCACAGTGCCAACAATGACCTACAGGTGTACAAATAGTACACTTAGTATCTGTATAATACATATATGGATAACTTAAATTGATCAAAATTTCTTGGGAGACAACCTCATCTGACATAATCAAGAAAGTAATATGTAGTCTCTATTACAAAATATGTACATATCACATACAAACTTTAGAAAAGGATAGAGTTTTAAGATTACAGATAAACAAACATGACGTTAAAAAAGACACTGATACTAATATGATCAAGGATCAGGACCACTCAGACAGTGAACATCTGTGACAGCAAATCTGTTTTTGTCTCATAATACTGGATTATACTAGGATTTGCCTGTGATATCCATACACTTCTGCTGAATTATTTAGATATCTAGGCTCCTTATATATACTATGAGACAACTATACATTCAAAACAGAAATCAACTGTTAAACAAAATATGAAGTATAAGAACTCTGGCCCTTCAGGAACTAGTCTCCTTCCTTTGCCACTGGATCACACAGTATTTGCATATCAATAATGTGTGGATGATATTCTAAAATAAATCTTTTATCATCAGTACAGCGCTGGTGGCTGATTTGGATGAGAAACTGCAGAATCTGGTGACTGAGTTTGATAAAGTGTGTGAAAGAAGAAAGCTGAGAGTAAATGTGAATAAGAGCAAAGTTATTAGGTACAGTAGGGTTGAGGGACAAGTTAATTGGGAGGTAAGTTTGAATGGAGAAAAACTGGAGGAAGTGAAGTGTTTTCGATATCTGGGAGTGGATTTGGCAGCGGATGGACCCGTGGAAGCGAAAGTGAATCATAGGGTGGGGGAGGGGGAGAAAGTTCTGGGAACGTTGAAAAATGTGTGGAAGTTGAGAATGTTATCTTGGAAAGCAAAAATGGGTATGTTTGAAAGAACACTGGTTCCAACAATATTATATGGTTGCGAGGTGTGGGCTATAGATAGAGTTGTGCGGAGGAGGGTGGATGTGCTGGAAATGAGCTGTTTGAGGACAATATGTGGTGTGAGGTGGTTTGATCGAGTAAGTAATGAAAGGGTAAAAGAGATGTGTGGTAATAAAAAGAGCGTGGTTGAGAGAGCAGAAGAGGGTGTTTTGAAATGGTTTGGTCACATGGAGAGAATCAGTGAGGAAAGATTGACAAAGAGGATATATGTGTCAGAGGTGGAGGGATCAAGGAGAAGTGGGAGACCAAATTGGAGGTGGAAAGATGGAGTGAAAAAGATTTTGAGTGATCGGGGCCTGAACATGCAGGAGGGTGAAAGGTGTGCAAGGAATAGAGTGAATTGGAACGATGTGGTATACCGGGGTCAATGTGCTGTCAACAGATTGAACCAAGGCATGTGAAGCATCTGGGGTAAATCATGGAAGGTTCTGTGGGACCTGGATGTGGAAAGGGAGCTGTGGTTTTGATGCACTATACATGACAGCTAGAGACTGAGTGTGAACGAATGTGGCCTTTGTTGTCCTTTCCTAGCGCTACCTTGCGCACATGCGGGGGGAGGGGGTTTTCATTTCATGTGTGGCGGGGTGGCGACAGGAATCAATAAGGGCAGACAGTATGAATTTGGTACATGTGTATATATGTATATGTCTGTGTGTGTATATATATATGTATACATTGAGATGCATAGGTATGTATATGTGCGTGTGTGGACGTGTATGTATATACATGTGTATGTGGGTGGGTTGGGCCATTCTTTCGTCTGTTTCCTTGTGCCATCTTGCTAACGCGGGAGACAGCGACAAAGTATAATAAAATAAATAATATCATCAGTAATAAGCTTCTCAACCCTAAAATAAACATCGGCAAATTTCATTACATTAAAGTATAACTGTGCTTAGATTTATAACTAAATCCCATGCCACTAATGTAACCAATAGTACTGTGAATACAATAAAATCAAATTACTTAAATACTTAGTACAATCACAGTAGAATAAATGTAAGAGCAATAATAAATGTAATGAGTATAATAAGTTTAGGGTATTGAAGAATAAACACTCATCAGAAGAGTAAGAGTAACTCACCGGACAATAAACTAGATCAATGTGCTATAAGAAAGAGGATGACCTGCCATCAGAAAACTGAACCAAAACACCTCACACGATGAAAGTAAACCATGAAGTGATATGTGGGTCTTGGCTGTGGATTGTGGGCTCTGGTTTTGGTGCAACATACATGACAGTTAGAGGATGAATGTATGCACATGAGGCCACTGTTAATTTCTTCCTGATACTACATTGCTTAGTTGGGACAAGCAACTGGGTATAAAAACAATAAAACAGCATTCCTGGGAAATTCTAACACCAAACAGGAAAACTTTGAATTCATAAAGGTGGAAATGCAAAGAAAATGGTTAAAATGGCTCCTGTTTTTCCATGGAGAAAATAGCATTTTTTTTTAAGGCTGGGGGGGTGTCTATAGAACGGAATAAGTGGATAAGGGGTTATTTTTACAGTACTGTCATACAACAAGATACCATCAGACATTCTTTATCTGATGTAGCAATCTTACCTTTGCACTATTTTTCTGTAGAGAGTGTATGGATTGGAATAAAGAACCTTTCTTTCTCTTTAACCTGTGGAGATATGAAAGAACTATTACCAAAACAAGACAATACAGTAATCAATTATTTACATATACATAAAAAAACACATCTTGACTTGTAGAAGAACATTTTGATAATAGAGTTTCTGATATTATTCTTAGCCCTGCCTACTTTACTGCATCAGGTATTGTGGCTGATCAATCTTAAATCTGCCAAATACTATGGAATGTAGACTATAAATGCTTCAAATTCATAAGTTTCAGGAGTGATGGGAAAGCTGATATTTACACATCAATTGTTGTCAACTTCACAACATTACAAGAGGGAGAATGTGTTTGCTCCAGGATCACTACAAAGGAGATGACTGACCACATCCTAATCTCAACCAGAGGCATAAATTGACACCACATAAAAGTTGTATGCTGTGTCTTCTTCAAAAACAAGTGTAAAAGGATATATTCATGGCAGATTTAACAAAACACTAAGCAAGTCATGTACATAATGTAGATAACATTGACTGACTGACTGATTCACAAAAATCACAGCATACATAAATAGTGCCATTAGATCACAAAAACATGGAACTTAAATAAAAGGTCCATGTATGTGTACACAAGGGGGTCATTTTTCCAAACACAGAGGACACACTGCAAATTCCTTGGGGTTTCTGAGGATGGTGATATCTCTACATGGGGTGAACCGAGTCTTTTAACAGTTACCAGAATTAACAACCACCACTGGCCCAGGGAACATACACACAACAAGTTATAAGTTATGATTATGTTATATGACTACAAGACAATTAAACAAAGAGCTGTTCAAGAATTTGAGAGGTTTTCTTAATAAGAATAACAGCTGCAAAAGAATGTATGTTTCCCCATCAAGTCATGCACACGTTAGGGAACCCTGAGATACTGTCTGTACTCGCACTTGATATAAAGGACAGTGGGGCACTGATTCCCCACAAACATCATCTAAGAGCAAACATACAGTCTCCTTCGTGTGACTCGTTCTGTATGAAAAATCTTACAAGGATATCTTTAAGGCATCCTATGTGAGCTTAAGAAATCCCTGATACTATGACATATCCCTACATACTGCATTATTACAGGTACAAATATGCAAGATAAAATGCTTTCCTATATGAGATAATGATCTAAAAAAAACTTGAAATACAAGAATATTTCTCCAATTGAATTTTAAACAACAGCAACCCTTGAAATACATAATTACAGGGACATAAGACAATACATTCAACAAAGTTTAGTCCAACAATTTATACTCTAAAGTTATTCATTTCTTGACATTAGCCTATAGAAATTTTCATCAAATATCTAATGATTAAAACTTCATATTAATGATTTTGAATTTTATGCAAGCATTTTAACAAGCAAGCAAATGAAAATATCACTTATCATTGATAGCAATATCATTAATATGAGAGAGAGAGAGAGAGAGAGAGAGAGAGAGAGAGAGAGAGAGAGAGAGAGAGAGAGAAACAGAATGACAGAATCAAGAAATAGAGGTAAAAAGATAGGAATAAAGAAATAGTGACAAAGATAGATATAAAGAAAAACACATACAGCCACAGAGACAAAGATAGGGAGATAAACAAAGAAACACGAAAATTGAGACATATTCAAAGACAGAGACAGAAACCAAGTAATATACATATAAATAGTGATCATGTATGGAAGGCTTTAAGAGTATACGGTGTGGGAAGTAAGTTGCCAGAAGCAGTGAAAAGTTTTCACCAACGATATAAGGCATGTCCACAAGTGAGAAGAGAGGGATTGGTTCCCAGTGAATGTCGGTCTGCAGCAGGGGTGTGTGATGTCCCCATGGTTTTTTAATTTGTTTATGGATCGGGTGGTTAAGTTGGTAAATGCAACTTTTGAAGAGAGAGTTGAGTATGCAGTCTGTTGGGGATGTGAGGGCCTGGGAAATGAGTCAGTTGTTGTTTGCCAATGATACAACTCTGGTGGCTGTTTTGAATGAGAATTGGCAGAGGTTAGTAACTGAGTTTGTAAAAGTGTGTGAAAGGAGAAAGTTGAGAGTAAATGTGAATAATAGCAAAGTTATTAGGTTCAGTAGGGTTGAGGGACAAATTACTTGGAATGTAAGTTTGGAGGAAAATTGGAGGAAGTGAAGTCTCTTAGATATCTGGGAGTGGAGTTAGCAGTGGATGGAACCATGGAAGCAGAAGTGAGTCACAGGGTGGGGGAGGGGGTGAAGGTTCTGGGACGGTGAAAAATGTGTGGAAGGAGAGAATGTTATCTCGTAGAGAAAGAATGGGTATTTCTGAAAGCATAGTAGTTCCAACAGTTTTATATGGTTGCAAGGCATGGGCTACAGATAGGGTTGAACAGAGGAGGATGGATGCGTTGGAAAAGAAATGCTTGAGGGCAATATGTGGTGTGATGTGGTTAGATCGAGTAAGTAATGAAAGGGTGAGAGAGATGTGTGGAAATAAAAAGAGTGTTGTTGAGAGAGCAGAAGAGGGTGTGTTGAAATGGTTTTGACATATGGAGAAAATGGGTGGAGAAAAATTGACAAAGAGGATATATGTGTCAGAGGTGAAGGGAACAAGGAGAAGCAGTTTCCTTGCACTAACGCGAGAGAGAGCAACTATGTATAATAATATATATATATATTATTATCATACTTTGTTGCTGTCTCCCGCGTCGGCGAGGTAGCGCAAGGAAACAGACGAAAGAATGGCCCAACCAACCCACATACACATGCATACACATACACGTCCACACACACACACACACAGACACCTATACATTTCAAAGTATATATATATATATATATATATAAAAAGTGTGTGGAAGAAGAAAGTTAAGAGTAAATGTGAATAAGAGCAAGGTTATTAGGTACAGTAGGGTTGAGGGTCAAGTCAATTGGGAGGTGAGTTTGAGTGGAGAAAAACTGGAGGAAGTGAAGTGTTTTAGATATCTGGGAGTGAATCTGTCAGCGGATGGAACCATGGAAGCGGAAGTGGATCATAGGGTGGGGGAGGGGGCGAAAATTTTGGGAGCCTTGAAAAATGTGTGAAAGTCGAGAACATTATCCCGGAAAGCAAAAATGGGTATGTTTGAAGGAATAGTGGTTCCAACAATGTTGTATGGTTCCTTGCCCTCCTTTCACCCTCCTGCATGTTCAGGCCCCGATCACACAAAATCTTTTTCACTCCATCTTTCCACCTCCAATTTGGTCTCCCTCTTCTCCTCGTTCCCTCCACCTCCGACACATATATCCTCTTGGTCAATCTTTCCTCACTCATTCTCTCCATGTGCCCAAACCACTTCAAAACACCCTCTTCTGCTCTCTCAACCATGCTCTTTTTATTTCCACACATCTCTCTTACCCTTACGTTACTCACTCGATCAAACCACCTCACACCACACACTGTCCTCAAACATCTCATTTCCAGCACATCCATCCTCCTGCGCACAACTCTATCCATAGCCCACGCCTCGCAACCATACAACATTGTTGGAACCACTATTCCTTCAAACATACCCATTTTTGCTTTCCGAGATAATGTTCTCGACTTCCACACATTCTTCAAGGCCCCCAGAATTTTCGCCCCCTCCCCCACCCTATGATCCACTTCCGCTTCCATGGTTCCATCCGCTGCCAGATCCACTCCCAGATATCTAAAACACTTCACTTCCTCCAGTTTTTCTCCATTCAAACTCACCTCCCAATTGACTTGACCCTCAACCCTACTGTACCTAATAACCTTGCTCTTATTCACATTTACTCTTAACTTTCTTCTTCCACACACTTTACCAAACTCAGTCACCAGCTTCTGCAGTTTCTCACATGAATCAGCCACCAGCGCTGTATCATCAGCGAACAACAACTGACTCACTTCCCAAGCTCTCTCATCCCCAACAGACTTCATACTTGCCCCTCTTTCCAAAACTCTTGCATTTACCTCCCTAACAACCCCATCCATAAACAAATTAAACAACCATGGAGACATCACACACCCCTGCCGCAAACCTACATTCACTGAGAACCAATCACTTTCCTCTCTTCCTACACGTACACATGCCTTACATCCTCGATTAAAACTTTTCACTGCTTCTAACAACTTTCCTCCCACCCCATATATTCTTAATACCTTCCACAGAGCATCTTTATCAACTCTATCATATGCCTTCTCCAGATCCATAAATGCTACATATAAATCCATTTGCTTTTCTAAGTATTTCTCACATACATTCTTCAAAGCAAACACCTGATCCACACATCCTCTACCACTTCTGAAACCACACTGCTCTTCCCCAATCTGATGCTCTGTACATGCCTTCACCCTCTCAATCAATACCCTCCCATATAATTTACCAGGAATACTCAACAAACTTATACCTCTGTAATTTGAGCACTCACTCTTATCCCCTGTGCCTTTGTACAATGGCACTATGCAAGCATTCCGCCAATCCTCAGGCACCTCACCATGAGTCATACATACATTAAATAACCTTACCAAACAGTCAATAATACAGTCACCCCCTTTTTTAATAAATTCCACTGCAATACCATCCAAACCTGCTGCCTTGCTGGCTTTCATCTTCCGCAAAGCTTTTACTACCTCTTCTCTGTTTACCAAATCATTTTCCCTAACCCTCTCACTTTGCACACCACCTCGACTAAAACACCCTATATCTGCCACTCTATCATCAAACGCATTCAACAAACCTTCAAAATACTCACTCCATCTCCTTCTCACATCACCACTATTTGTTATCACCTCCCCATTTGTGCCCTTCACTGAAGTTCCCATTTGCTCCCTTGTCTTATGCACTTTATTTACCTCCTTCCAGAACATCTTTTTATTCTCCCTAAAATTTAATGATACTCTCTCACCCCAACTCTCATTTGCCCTCTTTTTCACCTCTTGCACCTTTCTCTTGACCTCCTGTCTCTTTCTTTTATACATCTCCCACTCAATTTCATTTTTTCCCTGCAAAAATCGTCCAAATGCCTCTCTCTTCTCTTTCACTAATAATCTTACTTCTTCATCCCACCACTCACTACCCTTTCTAATCAACCCACCTCCCAGTCTTCTCATGCCACAAGCATCTTTTGCGCAATCCATCACTGATTCCCTAAATACATCCCATTCCTCCCCCACTCCCCTTACTTCCATTGTTCTCACCTTTTTCCATTCTGTACTCAGTCTCTCCTGGTACTTCCTCACACAAGTCTCCTTCCCAAGCTCACTTACTCTCACCACCCTCTTCACCCCAACATTCACTATATATATATATATATATATATATATATATATATATATATATATATATATATATATATATATATTTTTTTTCTTTTTTTGCTTTGTCGCTGTTTCCCGCGTTTGCGAGGTACCACAAGGAAACAGACGAAAGAAATGGCCCAACCCACCCCCATACACATGTATATACATACCTCCACACACGCAAATATACATACCTACACAGCTTTCCATGGTTACCCCAGACGCTTCACATGCCCTGATTCAATCCACTGACAGCACGTCAACCCCGGTATACCACATCGATCCAATTCACTCTATTCCTTGCCCTCCTTTCACCCTCCTGCATGTTCAGGCCCCGATCACACAAAATCTATTTCACTCCATCTTTCCACCTCCAATTTGGTCTCCCACTTCTCCTCGTTCCCTCCACCTCCGACACATATATCCTCTTGGACAATCTTTCCTCACTCATTCTCTCCATGTGCCCAAACCATTTCAAAACACCCTCTTCTGCTCTCTCAACCACGCTCTTTTTATTTCCACACATCTCTCTTACCCTTACGTTACTTACTCGATCAAACCACCTCACACCACATATTGTCCTTAAACATCTCATTTCCAGCACATCCACCCTCTTGTGCACAACTCTATCCATAGCCCACGCCTCGCAACCATACAACATTGTTGGAACCACTATTCCTTCAAACATACCCATTTTTGCTTTCCGAGATAATGTTCTCCACCTCCACACATTCTTCAAGGCTCCCAGGATTTTCGCCCCCTCCCCCATCCTATGATCCACTTCCGCTTCCATGGTTCCATCCGCTGCCAGATCCACACCCAGATATCTAAAACACTTTACTTCCTCCAGTTTTTCTCCATTCAAACTTACCTCCCAATTGACTTGACCCTCAACCCTACTGTACCTAATAATGTTGCTCTTATTCACATTTACTCTTAACTTTCTTCTTTCACACACTTTACCATACTCAGTCACCAGCTTCTGCAGTTTCTCACATGAATCAGCCACCAGCGCTGTATCATCAGCGAACAACAACTGACTCACTTCCCAAGCTCTCTCATCCCCAACAGACTGATGATACAGCGCTGGTGGCTGATTCATGTAAGAAACTGCAGAAGCTGGTGACTGAGTTTGGTAAAGTGTGTGAAAGAAGAAAGTTAAGAGTAAATGTGAATAAGAGCAAGGTTATTAGGTACAGTAGGGTTGAGGGTCAAGTCAATTGGGAGGTAAGTTTGAATGGAGAAAAACTGGAGGAGGTAAAGTGTTTTAGATACCTGGGAGTGGATCTGGCAGCGGATGGAACCATGGAAGCGGAAGTGAATCATAGGGTGGGGGAGGGGGCGAAAATCCTGGGAGCCTTGAAGAATGTGTGAAAGTCGAGAACATTATCTCGGAAAGCAAAAATGGCTATGTTTGAAGGAATAGTGGTTCCAACAATGTTGTATGGTTGCGAGGCGTGGGCTATGGATAGAGTTGTGCGCAGGAGGATGGATGTGCTGGAAATGAGATATTTGAGGACAATGTGTGGTGTGAGGTGGTTTGATCGAGTGAGTAACGTAAGGGTAAGAGAGATGTGTGGAAATAAAAAGAGCGTGGTTGAGAGAGCAGAAGAGGGTGTTTTGAAGTGGTTTGGGCACATGGAGAGGATGAGTGAGGAAAGATTGACCAAGAGGATATATGTGTCGGAGGTGGAGGGAGCAAGGAGAAGAGGGAGACCAAATTGGAGGTGGAAAGATGGAGTGAAAAAGATTTTGTGTGATCGGGGCCTGAACATGCAGGAGGGTGAAAGGAAGGCAAGGAATAGAGTGAATTGGAGCGATGTGGTATACCGGGGTTGACGTGCTGTCAGTGGATTGAATCAAGGCATGTGAAGCCTCTGGGGTAAACCATGGAAAGCTGTGTAGGTATGTATATTTGCATGTGTGGACGTATGTATATACATGTGTATGGGGGGGGGTTGGGTCATTTCTTTCGTCTGTTTCCTTGCGCTACCTCGCAAACGCGGGAGACAGCGACAAAGTATAAAAAAAAAAAAATATCAATATCTATCCATACATATCAATATATATACATATATACATACACATACACGGATATATATATACACATGTACACATTCATACTTGCTTACCTTCAATCCATTTCCAGTGCCATAATACCCCACAGGAGAGAGAGAGAGTGAGAGAGAGAGAGAGAGAGAGAGAGAGAGAGAGAGAGAGAGAGAGAGAGAGAGAGAGAGAGAGAGAGAGAGAGAGAGAGAGAGAGAGAGAGAGACTGACAGAGTAAATTGCCATTAACTTCCAACTATGCCAAGCCATAATAGAGCTATCAATCACTATGAGGTGCCTGACTTGCACCTGAGAGCAAAGTGCACATCATATTGCTTCATCATATATGGCTGGAAAATAGCTGAAAAAATGAAGAGTTCTGGTGGAACTTCCTTACGAGTCAGGCAGCATCTTGGAGTCATGCATAAGAATTGTTCAGAGTGCAGTGTGGCCCAGTGGCGAGGCAAAGCTGTTTTGCACAACAATCAAAAAGTCATCTTCAGTGACAAATGACACAAAAATATCACCCCCAAAAAATATTGATATCAAAACAAAACTGTGCAAAATAGGTGTGTAAGGAAAAATTGGGTTCATGAAAACATAATATTTATCATTTAGTGGTGCTTGCAATGTTGAGTGTATTGTATTTTTTCAAATACAATCTCTTTAGTGTTTAACATCTCCAGCTTAAGAAATTACAATTTGCTGTAATGGGAGATGAATATGTCATATGTGATTCTCTGTAAGTAGAGTCAGAATCAATACAAACCGCCTTAATCCATCAGTGAAAAAAAATATATTTTTCAAAATTTATCAGCCAGTCCAGAGGAAGCCAAAGTCACCAGGGATGAAAAATGGAGGTCTACTGATAATAAACTTGGTGAATTTTAATATTTTCACCGTATCAGATGCACTTTTGGCAGGTCTTCATTTCAAAAATCTTTTAAATCTTTTCATAGTTGATTTGCTTTTACCCAAACCAGTGTCTACCTTTATGACTTAGAGTCTATTCAAATTACCTTATGAACTGCAAATATTATATACTATTATCAGAATTATTTTCAATTTTGCATAACTCACATTACTACCATAGGATCCCCTTCTACAGGGTTCCTGTAGCACTCAGGAAGTTGGTTACATCCACCAGTTGGAACTGCATGTCAAAAAAATGTGGTAATCGTGTGTTTGAGTTTATGGGATGAGCATACTTCAACTGAGGAGTAAATTATCAGTGCCTTTGCTTTAAAAGCTGCAACTTGGATATAAGGGATCTTGAGAAATGTTGAATCTGTTTGTAATTCTGGAAAGATGGGTGCTGTCTAGAGCACTGACAAATAGGATAACCTGTACATTTCTGGGGAGTTTATCTACAGTTTGATTTATTTCTGGTGGCGAAATTTAAAACCGGAATGGGAAGGCAGTTGTTTACTACTTATCTGGTTATTTCAAGAATGTGTTTTGTCAATTTTTTGTTCTCTGAGAGAAGTGGACATCTGTAAATATAGGATGATGAGGGGTGAAGCAGGGGTAAGCTTTTTATTAATACTTGGGGGATGCTGGTTAGCTATGGTTAGCTATGGTCAAGCATACTGAAGTAAAATTTACATAGTATTTTTGCTTCATTGTGCAGGTATTGAATGCTTGTGGTTGCTATGCAGCCAGTGATTGTTCTAACTGCTCTGTTTTGTGTGGATTGTAGCTTTGTTATATTGGCTTTTGATAGGACAGATAATAAGACAAGTTAGGCACAGTTTAGGGTGTAGCTAATGAACTGCCTATAGAGGATACCAAGGGATTCTTTTCCTTGTCCATATCAGGTAACAATAAGTGTTCTAAGAATGCTTAGTTTGTTTACAACCTTTCTGTTGATGTTTGTGGCATGGGAAGTGAACATCATATGGTGTCATATACGATGCCCAGTATACACAGATGGATCATGAGTGGGAAAGATTCATAATGAAAATTTATATGTACATAAGTGTGTGTTTATGTATATATATGTGTATGTGTGCTTTGAAATGGTTTGGGCACATGGAGAGAATGAGTGAGGAAAGATTGACCAAGAGGATATATGTGTCGGAGGTGGAGGGAACGAGGAGAAGTGGGAGACCAAATTGGAGGTGGAAAGATGGAGTGAAAAAGATTTTGTGTGATCGGGGCCTGAACATGCAGGAGGGTGAAAGGAGGGCAAGGAATAGAGTGAATTGGATCGATGTGGTATACTGAGGTTGACGTGCTGTCAGTGGATTGAATTAGGGCACGTGAAGCGTCTGGGGTGGGCCATGGAAGGTTGTGTGGGGCCTGGATGTGGAAAGGGAGCTGTGGTTTCGGGCATTATTGTGTGGCAGCTAGAGACTGAGTGTGAATGAATGGGGCCTTTGTTGTCTTTCCCTAGTGCTACCTCGCACTCATGAGGGGGGAGGGGGATGGTATTCCATGTGTGGCGAGGAGGCGATGGGAGTGAATGGGGGCAGACAGTGTGAATTGTGTGCATGGGTATATATGTATGTGTCTGTGTATGTATATATATGTGTACACTGAGATGTAGAGGTATGTATATTTGCGTGTGTGGATGTGTGTGTGTATACATTGTGTATGGGGGTGGGTTGGGCCATTTCTTTCGTCTGTTTCCTTGCGCTACCTCGCAAACGCGGGAGACAGCGACAAAGCAAAATAAATATAAGAATAATAAATAAATGTGTGCAGATGTGCCTTTCTTCATCTGTTTCCTGGCACAACCTTGCTAACATGGGAAATGGCGATCAGGCATGAAAAAACATGAATGCTTCCATAGTGCCATTGTACAAAGGCAAGGTGGATAAGGTGAGTGCTTAAATTACAGAGGCATAAGTTTGCTGAGTATTCCTGGGAAATTATATGGAAGGGTATTTATTGAGAGGGTGAAGGCATGTACAGAGCATCAGATTGGGGAAGAGCAGTGTGGTTTCAGAAGTGGCAGAGGATATGTGGATCAGGTGTTTGCTTTGAAGAATGTATGTGAGAAATACTTAGAAAAGCAAATGGATTTGTATGTAGCATTTATGGATCTGGAGAAGGCATATGATAGAGTTGATAAAGATGCTCTGTGGAAGGTATTAAATATATATGGTGTGGGAGGCAAGTTGTTAGAAGCAGAGAAGTCTTTATCGAGGATGTAAGGAACGTGTACGAGTAGGAAGAGAGGAAAGAGATTGGTTCTCAGTGAATGTCGGTCTGCGGCAGGGGTGCGTAATGTCTCCATGGTTGTTTAATTTGTTTATGGGTGGGGTTGTTAGGGAGGTGAATGCAATAGTTTTGGAGAGAGGGGCAAGTATGCAGTCTGTTGTGGATGAGAGAGCCTGGGAAGTGAGTCAGTTGTTGTTCACTGATGATACAGCGCTGGTGGCTGATTCATGTGAGAGACTGCAGAAGATGGTGATTGAGTTTGATAAAGTGTGTGAAAGAAGAAAGCTGAGAGGAAATGTGAATAAGACCAAAGTTATTAGGTACAGTAGGACGTGAGTCATACGGTGGGGGAGGGGGAGAAAGTTCTGGGAGCGTTGAAAAATGTGTGGAAAGCAAGAACGTTATCTCAGAGAGCAAAAATGGGTATGTTTGAAGGAATAGTGGTTCTGACAATGTTACATGGATGCGAGGCTTGGGCTATAGATAGAGTTGTGTGGAGGAGGGTGGATGTGCTGGAAATGAGATGTCTGAGGACAATGTGTGGTGTGAGGTGGTTTGATCGAATAAGTAATAATAGGGTAAGAGAGATGTGTGGTAATAAGAGTGTGGTTGAGAGAGAGCAGAAGAGGGTGTTTTGATATGGTTTGGTCAATGGAGAGAATGAATTAGGAAAGACTGACAAAGAGGATATACATGTCAGAGGTGGAGGGAACAAGGAGAAGTGAGAGACCAAACTGGAGGTGGAAAGATAGAGTGAAAAGGATTTTGAGTGATCAGGGCCTGAACATGCAGGAGGGTGAAAGGCGTGCAAGGAATAGTGTGAAATAGAACGATGTGGTATGCCAGGGTTGACGTGCTGTTAATGGATTGAACTAAGGCATGTGAAGCGTCTGGGGTAAATCATGGAAAGTTTTGTGGGGCCTGGATGTGGAAAGGGAGCTGTGGTTTCGGTGCATTATACATGACAGCTAGAGACTGAGTGTGAACGAATGTGGCTTTTGTTGTCTTTTCCTTGTGCTACCTCGTGCACATGCTGGGGTAGGGGGTTGTCATTTTATGTGTGGTGGGGTGGCGACGCGAATGAATAAAGGCAGACAGTATAAACTATGTACATGTGTATATATGTATGTGTCTGTGTGTGTATATATATATGTATACGTTGAGATGTATAGGTATGTATATGTGCGTGTGTGGACGTTTATGTATATACGTGTGTATGTGGATGGGTTGGGCCATTCTTGAAAGTTTTTATTCTCCCTAAAATAAAATGATACTCTCTCACACCAACTCTCATTTGCCCTCTTTTTCGCCTCCTGCACCTTTCTCTTGACCTCCTGCTTCTTTCTTTTATACATCGCCCAGTGATTTGCATTATTTCCCTGCAAAAATTGTCCAAATGCCTCTCTCTTCTCTTTCACTGATAATCTTACTTCTTCATCCCACGACTCACTACCCTTTCGAATCTGCCCACCTCCCACGCTTCTCATGCCACAAGCATCTTTTGCACAAGCCATCAATGCTTCCCTAGATACATCCCATTCCTCCCCCACTCCCCTTACCTCCTTTGTTCTCACCTTTTTCCTTTCTGTACTCAGTCTCTCCTGGTACTTCCTCACACAAGTCTCCTTCCCAAGCTCACTTACTCTCACCACTCTCTTCGCCCCAACATTCTCTCTTCCTTTCTGAAAACCTCTACAAATCTTCACCTTTGCCTCCACATGATAATGATCAGACATCCCTCCAGTTGCACCTCTCAGCACATTAACATCCAAAAGTCTCTCTTTCGCGTGCCTATCAACTAACACAAAATCAAAAAATGCTCTCTGGCCATTTCTCCTACCTACATACGTATACTTATGTACATCTCTCTTTTTAAACCAGGTATTCTCAATCACCTGTCCTTTTTCAGCACATAAGTCTACAAGCTTTTCACCATTTCCATTTACAACACTGAACATCCCATGTACACCAATTATTCCCTCAACTGCCTCATTACTCACCTTTGCATTCAAATGACCCATTACTATACCCAGTCTCGTGCATCAAAGCTACTAACACACTAACTCAGATGCTCCCAAAACACTTGCCTCTCATGATCTTTCTTCTCATGCCCAGGTGCATATGCACCAATAATCACCCATCTCTCTTCATCCACTCTCAGTTTTACCCATATCAATCTAGAGTTTGCTTTCTTACACTCTATCACATACTCCCACCACTCCTGTTTCAGGAGTAGTGCTATTCCTTCCCTTGCTCTTGTCCTCTCACTAACCCCTGACTTTACTCCCAAGTCATTCCCAAACCACTTGAGCTTCGTTTCACTCAGAGCCAAAACATCCAGGTTCCTTTCCTCAAACATACTACCTATCTCTCCTTTTTTCTCATCTTGGTTACATCCATACACATTTAGACACCCCAATCTGAGACTTCGAGGAGGATGAGCACTCCCCGCGTGACTCCTTCCTCTGTTTCCCTGTTTAGAAAGTTAAAATAATAATCAAAGGCTCAATCCTTTGTTCTTAATGCTACCTCACTGATGCAGGAAATGGCAAATATGTATGAAAAAACCTAAGCAGAGGTTATAAAACAGGTCAACAACAAAACAGGACTAAGAAACAAACTACAAAGCATAACAATGAGACAAATATGCATTTAAATAAATAAAATCATTTCATGTGTGGCAAGGTGGAGACGGGAATGAATAAGGCAGCTAGTATGAATTATGTACATGAGTATATTTGTATATGTCTGTGTATGTATATGGATGTATACATTGAAATGTATAGGTATGTATAAGTGCGTGTGTGAACGAGTATGTATATACATGTGTATGTGGGTGGGTTGGGCCATTCTTTCGTCTGTTTCCTTGCACTACCTCACTAACACGGGAGACAGTGACAAAGTATAATAATAACAATCTAAGGCTCAATCCTTTGTTCACTGACGCGGGAAATGGCAACTATGTATGAAAAAAATCTAAGCAGAGGTAATAAAACAGGTCAACAACAAAACAGGACTAAGAAACAAACTACAAAGCATAACAATGAGACAAATATGCATTTAAATAATTCAGTAACCAAACAGAGAATAACATTCAAGTGGAGACCAGTGTTAGAATAAGATTAAGAAACAAAACAGAGTTAAAATGAAAGGAAAGTTATTAATGAAACAAAGATCAGTAACATAGAATATAAGAAAATTTTTACTCAGGTATGGACTGGGGGAGGGGGCGAAAATTCTGGGGGCATTGAAGAATGTGTGGAAGTCGAGAACATTATCTCGGAAAGCAAAAATGGGTATGTTTGAAGGAATAGTGGTTCCAACAATGTTGTATGGTTGCGAGGCGTGGGCTATGGATAGAGTTGTGCGCAGGAGGATGGATGTGCTGGAAATGAGATGTTTGAGGACAATGTGTGGTGTGAGGTGGTTTGATCGAGTGAGTAACGTAAGGGTAAGAGAGATGTGTGGAAATAAAAAGAGCGTGGTTGAGAGAGCAGAAGAGGGTGTTTTGAAGTGGTTTGGGCACATGGAGAGAATGAGTGAGGAAAGATTGACCAAAAGGATATATGTGTCGGAGGTGGAGGGAACGAGGAGAAGAGGGAGACCAAATTGGAGGTGGAAAGATGGAGTGAAAAAGATTTTGTGTGATCGGGGCCTGAACATGCAGGAGGGTGAAAGGAGGGCAAGGAATAGAGTGAATTGGAGCGATGTGGTATACCGGGGTTGACGTGCTGTCAGTGGATTGAATCAAGGCATGTGAAGCGTCTGGGGTAAACCATGGAAAGCTGTGTAGGTATGTATATTTGCGTGTGTGGATGTATGTATATACATGTGTATGGGGGGGGGTTGGGCCATTTCTTTCGTCTGTTTCCTTGCGCTACCTCGCAAACGCGGGAGACAGCGACAAAGTATAAAAAAAAAAAAAAAAAAATGGACTGATCACTTTCAAGCACAAAAACAATCTAAGCAAAAGGTTTTAATGTAACAGCCACTAGTAGACTGAAATGCTATTGAAACTTTTATGTGATAAAAGTCCATTAAGACTTTCTTAAAGAGTCACAAAGTTTACTGGTATACTGCAAATAATAGTCACATCTTTGATATGTTGAAACCTTTTGAGTTATTTCTCAGGTAACTATTCATGATGGATGAAAATAACTTGCTAAGACCCAGAACTTCTACAACAACTTGCAAGGTACACTTAATTAAAGTGGGGCTTTTTAAACTGGTTTCATGACTACTTCTATCATGCAGATTTCTAGATTCTATGTAAACTATTCTAGATTCTATGTAAACTACCTTCATGAACTGGGTCTTTCCTACAGATTTCTGAAAGACAAGTGTTTCATAAAGAGATTCATAAAGTCCTTGATCCAATGGCAACAGGTTAATAAGCAACAAATCTACATTTTGGTCAACTCCACTTGAATGAATTCTTATGCTGAAGATTCAAAGGGGCAACCTGGATGTGATTCAGGAATAGGTTCATAATATCTTTGGATGATCACCATGAAGACTTTACAGACATGTCGAGGATTTCTAAATACCCTTAACCCTCCTGTGAGGACAGTTAATTTAATTGGTCTGTGTCTGTCACAATGTTTATCTGTATCTGTTTGTGTGTTCTGGGGCAATGTGAAATAATTGTTTTCATGTCATAGAATTTTCTTAAACATCTTTGGAAAAGCACATGTACAAGAGGGATGTCCATGCATTGTATGAATTCCATTGTTTACTTCATGATGTCTTAATTCATCTTGAATCATGATCAAACAGTAGTGATTCTAGTCCTAAGTTACAGGAACAAAGTTCCACATTCATGTTGTTGCTTATACCTTCTGATGCTATGAAATAATTTCTTTGCTTGCCCCTTATCCCTTTATGGTACCATAATGGCATACTGATTGATCCAAGTGCCATTTTGAGACAATTACAGGAAACAAATAATTTTTGTTATCCTGAACACTTGTGTCATTTGCATTATCTCATTTCATTGGCATCTTATTTTTGACTTTGTACTACTGCAGTGTTTTAAATGATACTCCTGTATTTGTAATGTAGTTGTCTTTTTCAAGAGAATGAAACTGACATCATGATTATCATGTACCTCATTTTTCATCTCCAAAACTACCTTGGACATGGCTGGTGCAACTCCTGAATGATTCTAGAAAAAACTTATCATTATGTTTTCAAAGTGTTCATTCTTTTGCAAGTAAAGAAAATCACAATCAGTAAAACATCCAGTGGAGAAAAACAAAAGTTGACTTACACCTACCGGTGCATGATCCTATTTTGATATATTTTAAGGAAATAACAAAAAATACTTAGAATTAATATCTTACATAGAGGACTGTCCCTGCCCGAATGCTATCATTCTCAATGTTATGATACACATGGAGTGATACATCTGAACTTAGTCTAAATCTTTTGTACATACGACAGTCACAAATTACAATATGGCGAGTACAAATCCATATGCACACCAATCCTTTATACTCAGACTTGAATTTGTTTCTAACACCATAATTCATTAACTTTCAAAGCAATGCTTCAAAACCATACTCTACATGTTTTAAACCATACTTGTGTTCAAAAAACTTTATCTCATATGCCCCATATCAACTTTTAGGTTTCAAAATCTAATCTTAACTGTTTCAAAATAATATTTCATGTTTCTAAACCATATCCAAAAAGTTTCAAAGCCATATTTTATACATTCATAACCACATTCTATATTTCAAAAATATAAGTCAAATCATTTAGTTTCATAAGCACACTTTTGTTTCAAGATCATATTTCATACTTCAAGATTATATACAAATACACACATATACATATATATATTTTTTTTTTCTTTTTTTTAAACTATTCGCCATTTCCCGCGTTAGCGAGGTAGCGTTAAGAACAGAGGACTGGGCCTTTTTTGGAATATCCTCACCTGGCCCCACTCTGTTCCTTCTTTTGGAAAGGCGACTAAAAGGGGAGGGAGCGGGGGGCTGGAAATCCTCCCCTCTCATTATTTTTTTTTTTCTTTTTTTTTAATTTTCCAAAAGAGGGAACAGAGAAGGGGGCCAG
This sequence comes from Panulirus ornatus, assembly GCF_036320965.1. Classification (NCBI taxonomy): domain Eukaryota; kingdom Metazoa; phylum Arthropoda; class Malacostraca; order Decapoda; family Palinuridae; genus Panulirus; species Panulirus ornatus. Next base: position 10,421,046 of record NC_092267.1, on the reverse strand, counting down.
GTGAGGATATTCCCTCAAAGGTCCAATCCTCTGTTCTTAACGCTACCTCGCTAACGCGGGAAATGGCGAATAGTTTGAAAAAAAAAAAATATATAACAATATCAATGTTGACTTTGATTTCAAACTTGTTAGCTTTGATGTTTCCTCACTTTTCACAAAAGTTCCAGTTGATGACATTCTAGAATATTTATTTGATGTCTTGGATGATATTCATTTACCTGTTTCAAAGTGTTTTCACAGAACTGATAAAAATGTGTATAAAAGACTGTGTATTTCAATTCAATGGAGATTATTATGCTCAAAAATTTGGTATGGCAGTGGGTAACCCTCTTTCACCTGTACTAAGTAATCTTTATATGGAATTTTTTGAAACAAAATTAATAAAGGATATCTTACCTTCTAATGCAATTTGGTTTAGGTATGTAGATGATGTTCTTTGTGTTTGGCCAACAAATGAAAATTTACAAACATTTCTCCCATTACTTAACAATTTAGTACCTTCCATCAAATTTACTGCAGAAAATGAAAATAATGGTATGTTACCATTTTTAGATTGCATGATCTATAGGCAAGAAAACAAGTTTAAGTTTAGCATATACAGAAAACCTACCAATGTATGCTCATATATCCATTATTACTTATCTCAACATGACAAGAGTTAAATTAACATCATTTCAATCTATGTTCCTTAGGGCATTATGTATTTGCAGTCCAGAGTATATTGATGATGAGTTTGAGAAGATATATTCTATTGGATCTAAGTTAAAGTACCCTAGATCTTTCATTGATAAATCCCTTAAGTTAGCAAAGAAATCATTTTATAGAGTTGAGCCCAAACCTCTAATTGACACCAAGAATCTTTTAGTTCTCCCTTTTAATGATTTTACTTTACTTCCCACATTGCTTAAATCCTTTAATGTAAATGTTACCTTCAGCAACAACAATACTATAAAGAATATCTTAATCAGGAATTCACCAGAAAATTCTCTGGGTGCATCTATATAAAGTGCCATGTAGAAATTGTTATAAGTTTTATGTTGGGCAGACTGGTAAGGATCTTTCTGTTAGACTTAAGCAACATAAATATAGTACAAGAACAGGACAAGAATCAAATGCCTTGTTTAATCACGTCAAAAACTATGATCATTGTATTGACTGGAGTAATGTCACCTCAGTTATTAACTCTTAACTCTATTACCACAAGAAATATCACTGAATCTTCTATTATAAATACACAAAGAATTATAATGTCAATATTAGTGATGGTTTATACAAATTGGATAACTTTGTTGTTGATAAAATTTGTAAAATAATAAGTTTATGATACGCTCGTTGTATGTCTTGGACAATCGCATGTTTACCAAATGGCGTCCTAGTTACATCCCTGTTATATTTCTCTCTTGTGTCTCCCCTAATGATGTGACTATTACACGAAAGGGCACTTGGGACCTTACCATGTTTCATTTTCCCCACACAAACTTTACATGGTTTACCCCAGACGCTTCACATGCCCTGGTTCAATCCACTGACAGCACGTCGACCCCGTTATACCACATCATTCCAATTCACTCTATTCCTTGCATGCCTTTTACCCTCCTGCATGTTAAGGCCCTGATCACTCAAAACCTTTCACGCCATCTTTCCACCTCCTATTTGGTCTCCCACTTCTCCTCGTTCCCTCCACCTCTGACACATATATCCTCTTAGTCAATCTTTCCTCATTCATTCTCTCCATGTGACCAAACCACTTCAAAACACCCTCTTCTGCACTCTCTACCACACTCTTTTTATTACCACATATCTCTCTTACCCTTTCATTACTTACTCGATCAAACCACCTCACACCACATATTGTCCTCAGACATCTCATTTCCAGCACATCCACCCTCCTCTGCACAACTCTATCTATAGCCCATGCCTTGCAACCATATAACATTGTTGGAACCACTATTCCTTCAAGCATACCCATTTTTGCTTTCCAAGATAACGTTCTCAACTTCCACACATTTTTCAACGCTCCCAGAACTTTCGCCCCCTCCCCCACCCTATGATTCACTTTCACTTCCATGGCTCCTTCCGCTGCCAAATCCACTCTCAGATATCTAAAACACTTCACTTCCTCCAGTTTTTCTCCATTCAAACTTACCTCCCAATTGACTTGTCCCTCAACCCTACTGTACCTAATAACCTTGCTCTTATTCACATTTACTTTTTGCATTCTTCTTTCACACTTTTCACCAAACTCAGTCACCAGCTTCTGCAGTTTCTCACCCGAATCAGCCACTAGTGCTGTATCATCAGCGAACAACAAATGAATGACTTACCAAGCTCTCTCTGTCTCTAGCTGTCATGTGTAACGTACTGAAACTACAGCTCCCCTTCCACATCCAGGCCTCACAAAACTTTCCATGGTTTACACCCGACGCTTCACATGCCCTGGTTCAATCCATTGACAGCACGTTGACCTCGGTATACCACATCGTTCCAATTCACTCTATTCCTTGCAAGCCTTTCACCCTTCTGTATGTTCAACCCCCAATTGCTCAAAATCTTTTTCACTCCATCCTTCCATCTCCAATTTGGTGTCCCACTTCTCTTTGTTCCCTCCACCTCTGACGCATATATCCTCTTTGTCAATCTTTCCTCATTCATTCTCTCCATGTGACCAAACCATTTCAATACACCCTCTTCTGCTCTCTCAACCACACTTTTTATTACCACACATCTCCCTTACCCTTTCATTACTTACTTGATCAAACCATCTCACACCATATATTGTCTTCAAACATCTCATTTCCAACACATCCACCTTCCTCCGCACAACCCTGTCTATCGCCCTTGCCTCACAACCATATAACATTGTTGGAGCCACTATTCCTTCAAAAATACCCTTTTTGCTCTCTGAGATAACACTCTCTCCTTCCACACATTCTTCAATGCTCCCAGAACCTTTGCCCCCTCCCCCATCCTGTGACTAACTTCCGCTTCTATGGTTCCATCCGCTGCCAAATCCACTCCCAGACATCTAAAACACTTCACTTCCTCCAGTTTTCCTCCATTCAAACTCATCTCCCAATTCACTTGTCCCTCAACCCTACTGAACCTAATAACCTTGCTCTTATTCACATTTACTCTCAGCTTTTTTCTTTCACACACTTTACCAAACTCAGTCACCAACTTCTGCAGTTTCTCACCCGAATCAGCCACCAGCGCTCTATCATCAACAAACAACAACTGACTCACTTCCCAAGCCCTCTCATCCACAACAGACTGAATACTTGCCCCTCTCTCCAAAACTCTTGCATTCACCTGAGAGAGCAGAAGAGGGTGTGTTGAAATGGCCTGGACATATGGAGAGAATGACTGAGGAAAGATTGACAAAGAGGATATTATGTGTCAGAGATAGAGAGAACAAGAAATGGCTCTGAGGGAACAAGGAGAAGTGGGAGACCAAATTGGAGGTGCCATGTATGGCAGGTTGGCAACAGGAAAAGACGAAGGCAGCAAGTATGAATATGTACATGGGTATGTAGGTATTTGTCTAAGTATATATATGTATTGGATACCTTGAAATTATATGTATGTAAGAAACTGCAGAAGCTGGTGACTGAGTTTGGTAAAGTGTGTCAAAGAAGAAAGTTAAGAGTAAATGTGAATAAGAGCAAGGTTATTAGGTACAGTAGGGTTAAGGGTCAAGTCAATTGGGAGGTGAGTTTGAATGGAGAAAAACTGGAGGAAGTTAAGTGCTTTAGATATCTGGGAGTGGATCTGGCAGCGAATGGAACCATGGAAGCGGAAGTGAATCATAGGGTGGGGGAGGGGGCGAAAATTCTGGGAGCATTGAAGAATGTTTGGAAGTCGAGAACATTATCTCAGAAAGCAAAAATGGGTATGTTTGAAGGAATAGTGGTTCCAACAATGTTGTATGGTTCTGAGGCGTGGGCTATGGATAGAGTTGTGCGCAGGAGGGTGGATGTGCTGGAAATGAGATGTTTGAGGACAATATGTGGTGTGAGGTGGTTTGATCGAGTAAGTAATGTAAGAGTAAGAGAGATGTGTGGAAATAAAAAGATCGTGGTTGAGAGAGCAGAAGAGGGTGTTTTGAAATGGTTTGGTCACATGGAGAGAATGAGTGAGGAAAGATTGACGAAGAGGATGTATGTGTCAGAGTTGGAGGGAAAGAGGAGAAGTGGGAGACCAAATTGGAGGTGGAAAGATGGAGTGAAAAAGATTTTGAGTGATCGGGGCCTGAACATGCTGGAGGATGAAAAGCGTGCAAGGAATAGATTGAATTGGAATGATGTGGTATACCGAGGTCGACGTGCTGTCAACAGATTGAACCAGGGCATGTGAAGCGTCTGGGGTAAACCATGGAAAGTTGTGTGGGGCCTTTATGTGGAAAGGGAGCTGTAGTTTCGGTGCATTATTACATGGCAGCTAGAGACTGAGTGTGAACGAATGGGGCCTTTGGAGTCTTTTCCTAGCGCTACCCCGCACACATGAGGGGGGAGGGGGCTGGTACTCCATGTGTGGCGGGGTGGCGATGGGAACAAACAAAGGCAGACAGTATGAATTATGTACATGTGTATATATGTATATGTCTGTGTGTATACATATGTGTACATTGAGATGTATAGGTATGTATATTTGCGTGTGTGGACGCGTATGTATATACATGTGCATGTGGGCGGGTTGGGCCATTCTTTCGTCTGTTTCCTTGTGCTACCTCGCTAACGCGGGAGACAGCGACAAAGCAAAATAAATAATATAAATATATATATATATATATATATATATATATATATATATATATATATATATATATATCCCTGGGGATAGGGGAGAAAGAATACTTCCCACGTATTCCCGGCGTGTCGTAGAAGGCGACTAAAAGGGAAGGGAGCGGGGGGCTGGAAATCCTCCCCTCTCGTTTTTTTTTTCGTTTTTTTTTTTTTTCCAAAAGAAGGAACAGAGAAGAGGTCCAGGTGAGGATATTCCCTCAAAGGCCCAGTCCTCTGTTCTTAACGCTACCTCGCTATCGCGGGAAATAGCGAATAGTATGAAAAAAAAAATATATATATATATACATATATATATTATTTATTTATTTTGCTTTGTCGCTGTTTCCTGCGTTTGCGAGGTAGCGCAAGGAAACAGATGAAAGAAATGGCCCAACCCGCCCCATACACATGTATATACATACACGTCCACACACGCAAATACACATACCTATACATCTCAATGTACACATATGTATACACACACACAGACATATACATATATACACATGTACATAATTCATACTGTCTGCCTTTGTTTGTTCCCATCGCCACCCCGCCACACATGGAGTACCAGCCCCCTCCCCCCTCATGTGTGCGGGGTAGCGCTAGGAAAAGACAACAAAGGCCTCATTCGTTCACACTCAGTCTCTAGCTGTCATGCAATAATGCACCGAAACCACATCTCCCTTTCCACATCCAGGCCCCACACAGCTTTCCATGGTTTACCCCAGACGCTTCACATGCCTTGATTCAATCCACTGACAGCACGTCAACCCCGGTATACCACATCGATCCAATTCACTCTATTGCTTGCCCTCCTTTCACCCTCCTGCATGTTCAAGCCCCGATCACACAAAATCTTTTTCACTCCATCTTTCCACCTCCAATTTGGTCTCCCTCTTCTCCTCGTTCCCTCCACCTCCAACACATATATCCTCTTGGTCAATCTTTCCTCACTCATTCTCTCCATGTGCCCAAACCATTTCAAAACACCCTCTTCTGCTCTCTCAACCACGCTCTTTTTATTTCCACACATCTCTCTTACCCTTACGTTACTTACTCGATCAAACCACCTCACACCACACATTGTCCTCAAACATCTCATTTCCAGCACATCCATCCTCCTGCGCACAACTCTATCCATAGCCCACGCCTCAGAACCATACAACATTGTTGGAACCACTATTCCTTCAAACACAGCCATTTTTGCTTTCCGAGATAATGTTCTCCACTTCCACACATTCTTCAAGGCTCCCAGGATTTTCGCCCCCTCCCCCACCCTATGATCCACTTCCGCTTCCATGGTTCCATCCGCTGCCAGATCCACTCCCAGATATCTAAAACACTTTACTTCCTCTAGTTTTTCTCCATTCAAACTTACCTCCCTATTGACTTGACCCTCAACTCTACTGTACCTAATAACCTTGCTCTTATTCACATTTACTCTTAACTTTCTTCTTTCACATACTTTACCAAAGTCAGTCACCAGCTTCTGCAGTTTCTCACATGAATCAGCCACCAGCGCTGTATCATCAGCGAACAACAAATGACTCACTTCCCAAGCTCTCTCATCCACAACAGACTTCATACTTCCCCTCTTTCCAAAACTCTTGCATTCACCTCCCTAACAACCCCATCCATAAACAAATTAAACAACCATGGAGACATCACACACCCCTGCCGCAACCCTACATTCACTGAGTACCAATCACTTTCCTCTCTTCCTACACGTGCACGTCTTACATCCTCGATAAAAACTTTTCACTGCTTCTAACAACTTGCCTCCCACACCATATATTCTTAATACCTTCCACAGAGCATCTCTATCAACTCTATCATATGCCTTCTCCAGATCCATAAATGCTACATACAAATCCATTTGCTTTTCTAAGTATTTCTCACATACATTCTTCAAAGCAAACACCTGATCCACACATCCTCTACCACTTCTGAAACTACACTGCTCTTCCCCAATCTGATGCTCTGTACATACCTTCACCCTCTCAATCAATACCCTCCCATATAATTTACCAGGAATACTCAACAAACTTATACCTCTGAAATTTGAGCACTCACTCTTATCCCCTTTGCCTTTGTACAATGTCACTATGCACGCATTCCGCCAATCCTCAGGCACCTCACCATGAGTCATACATACATTAAAAAACCTCACCAACCAGTCAATAATACAGTCACCCCCTTTTTTAATAAATTCCACTGCAATACCATCCAAACCTGCTGCCTTGCTGGCTTTCATCTTCCGCAAAGCTTTTACTACCTCTTCTCTGTTTACCAAATCATTTTCCCTAACCCTCTCACTTTGCACACCACCTCGACCAAAACACCCTATATCTGCCACTCTATCATCAAACACATTCAACAAACCTTCAAAATACTCACTCCATCTCCTTCTCACATCACCACTACTTGTTATCACCTCCCCATTTGCGCCCTTCACTGAGGTTCCCATTTGCTCCCTTGTCTTACGCACTTTATTTCCCTCCTTCCAGAGCATCTTTTTATTCTCCCTAAAATTTAACGATACTCTCTCACCCCAACTCTCATTTGCCCTCTTTTTCACCTCTTGCACCTTTCTCTTGACCTCCTGTCTCTTTCTTTTATACATCTCCCACTCAATTGCATTTTTTCCCAGCAAAAATCGTCCAAATGCCTCTCTCTTCTCTTTCACTAATAATCTTACTTCTTCATCCCACCACTCACTACCCTTTCTAATCAACCCACCTCTTCTCATGCCACAAGCATCTTTTGCGCAATCCATCACTGATTCCCTAAATACATCCCATTCCTCCCCCACTCCCCTTACTTCCACTGTTCTCACCTTTTTCCATTCTGTACTCAGTCTCTCCTGGTACTTCCTCACACAAGTCTCCTTCCCAAGCTCACTTACTCTCACCACCCTCTTCACCCCAACATTCACTCTTCTTTTCTGAAAACCCATACAAATCTTCACTTTAGCCTCCACAAGATAATGATCAGACATCCCTCCAGTTGCACCTCTCAGCACATTAACATCCAAAACTCTCTCTTTCGCGTGCCTGTCAATTAACACATAATCCAATAACGCTCTCTGGCCATCTCTCCTACTTACATACGTATACTTATGTATATCTCGCTTTTTAAACCAGGTATTCCCAATCACCAGTCCTTTTTCAGCACATAAATCTACAAGCTCTTCACCATTTCCATTTACAACACTGAACACCCCATGTATACCAATTATTCCCTCAACTGCCACATTACTCACCTTTGCATTCAAATCACCCATCACTATAAATCGGTCTCGTGCATCAAAACCACTAACACACTCATTCAGCTGCTCCCAAAACACTTGCCTCTCATGATCTTTCTTCTCATGCCCAGGTGCATATGCACCAATAATCACCCATCTCTCTCCATCAACTTTCAGTTTTACCCATATTAATCGAGAATGTACTTTCTTACATTCTATCACATACTCCCACCACTCCTGTTTCAGGAGTACTGCTACTCCTTCCCTTGCTCTTGTCCTCTCACTAACCCCTGACTTTACTCCCAAGACATTCCCAAACCACTCTTCCCCTTTACCCTTGAGCTTCGTTTCACTCAGAGCCAAAACATCCAGGTTCCTTTCCTCAAATATACTACCTATCTGCACTCCCCGCGTGACTCCTTCTTCTGTTTCCCATTTTAGGATGTTAAAAAAAATACAAGGAGGGGAGGATTTACATATATATACATATATATACAGGGTGAAAGCATGTACAGAGCACCAGACTGGGGAAGAACAGTGTGGTTTCAGAAGTGGTAGAGGATGTGTGGATCAGGTGTTTGCTCTGAAGAATGTATGTGAAAAGTTCTTAGAAAAACAGGTGGATTTGTATGTAGCATTTATGGATCTGGAGAAGGCAAGTTGCTAGAAGCAGTAAAAGGTTTTTACCAAGGATGTAAGGCATGTGTATGAGCAGGAAGAGAGGAAAGTGATTGGTTCCAGTAAATGTCAGTCTGTGGTAGGGGTGTGTGATAATCCCATGGTTATTTAATCTGTCTATGGATAGGGTGGTTAGGGAGGTAAATGCAAGTTCTGGAGAGAGGGGCAACTATGCAGTCTGTTGAGGACGAGAGGGCTTGGGAAGTGAGTCAGTTGTTGTTTGCCGATGATGCAGCTCTAGTGGCTGATTTGGGTGAGAAACCATAGAATTGGAGATGGAGTTTGGAAAAGTGTGTGAAAGGAGAAAGTAAAGAGTAAATGTGAATAAGAGCAAGGTGATTAGGTTCCGTAGGGTGGACGGAAAAGTTAACTGGGATGTAAGTTTGAATTGAGAAAAATTGGAGGAAGTGAAGTGTATTAGATATCTGGGAGTGGACTTAGCAGCGGATGGAACCATGGAAGCGGAAGTGAGTCACTGGGTTAGGGAAGGGGCGAAGGTTCTGGGAGCGATGAAGAACATGTGGAAGGAGAGAACATTATCTCGGAGCAAAAAAGGGTATATTTTAAGGAATAGTGGTAACAACAATGTTATATGATTGCGAGGCATGGGGTATAGATAGGGTTGTGTGGAGGAGGGTGGATGTGTTGGAAATGAGATGTCTGAGGACAATATGTGGTGTGAGGTGGTTTGATTGAGTAAGTAATGAAAGGGTAAGAGAGATGTGAGGTAATAAAAAGTGTGTGGTTGAGAGAGCAGAAGAGGGTGTACTGTAGCAGTTTGGTAACATGGAGAGAATGAGTGAGGAAAGATTGACAAAGTGGATATGTGTGTCAGAGGTGAAGGGAACAAGAAGTGGGAGACCAAAGAGAATGAGTGAGGAAAGATTGACAAAGTGGATATGTGTGTCAGAGGTGAAGGGAACAAGAAGTGGGAGACCAAATTGGTGGTGGAAGGATAGAGTGAAAAAGATTTTGAGCGATCGGGACCTGAACATAAAGGAGAGTGAGAGGCGTACAAGGAAGAGAGTGAACTGGAATGATATGGTATACCGGGGTGGTATACCTTTATGTGTGGTGGGGTGGCAAAAATGGGTATGTTTGAAGGAATAGTGGTTCCAACAATGTTGTAAGGTTGCGAGGCGTGGACTATGGATAGAGTTGTGCGCAGGAGGATGGATGTGCTGGAAATGAGATGTTTGAGGACAATGTGTGGTGTGAGGTGGTTTGATCGAGTAAGTAACGTAAGGGTAAGAGAGATGTGTGGAAATAAAAAGAGCGTGGTTGAGAGAGCAGAAGAGGGTGTTTTGAAATGGTTTGGTCACATGGAGAGAATGAGTGAGGAAAGATTGACCAAGAGGATATATGTGTCGGAGGTGGAGGGAACGAGGAGAAGAGGGAGACCAAATTGGAGGTGGAAAGATGGAGTGAAAAAGATTTTGTGTGATCGGGGCCTGAACATGCAGGAGGGTGAAAGGAGGGCAAGGAATAGAGTGAATTGGAGCGATGTGGTATACCAGGGTTGACATGCTGTCAGTGGATTGAATAAAGGCATGTGAAGCGTCTGGGGTAAACCATGGAAAGCTGTGTAGGTATGTATATTTGCGTGTGTGGACGTATGTATATACATGTGTATGGGGGTGGGTTGGGCCATTTCTTTCGTCTGTTTCCTTGTGCTACCTCGCAAACGCAGGAGACAGCGACAAAGGAAAAAAAAAAAAAAAAAAATATAACTTTCATACCATTCGCCATTTCCCGCGTTAGCGATGTAGCGTTAAGAACAGAGGACTGGGCCTTTGAGAGAATATCCTCATCTGGGGCCAAGTGAGGATATTCCCTCAAAGGCTCAGTCCTCAGTTCTTAACGCTACCTCGCTAACGCGGGAAATGGCAAATAGTATGAAAAATATATATATATATATATATATATATATATATATATATATATATATATATATATATAGATGAAAGAATGGCCCAACCCACCCACATACACATGTATATACATACACGTCCACACACGCAAATATACATACCTATACATCTCAACATATGCATATATATACACACACAGACATATACATATATACACATGTACATAATTCATACTGTCTGCCTTTATTCATTCCCATCGCCACCCTGCCACATGTAAATAACAACCCCCTCCCCCCTCATGTGTGCGAGGTAGCATTAGGAAGACAACAAAGGCCCCATTCATTCACACTCAGTCTCTAGCTGTCATGTAATAATGCACCGAAACCACAGCTCCCTTTCCACATCCAGGCCCCACACAACTTTCCATGGTTTACCCCAGATGCTTCACATGCCCTGGTTCAATCCACTGACAGCACGTTGACCCCGGTATACCACATCATTCCAATCCACTGTATTCCTTGCACGCCTTTCACCCTCCTGCATGTTCAGGCCCTGATCACTCAAAATCTTTTTCACTCCATCTTTCCACCTCCAATTCGGTCTCCCATTTCTCCTCGTTCCTTCCACCTCTGACACATATATCCTCTTGGTCAATGTTTCCTCACTCATTCTCTCCATGTGACCAAACCATTTCAATACACCCTCTTCTGCTCTCTCAACCACACTCTTTTTATTATCACACATCTCTCTTACCCTATTATTGCTTACTCGATCAAACCACCTCACATCACATATTGTCCTCAAACATCTCATTTCCAGCACATCCACCCTCCTGCGCACAACTCTATCCATAGCCCACACCTTGCAACCATACAACATTGTTGGAACCACTATTCCTTCAAACATACCCATTTTTGCTTTCCGAGATAATGTTCTCGACTTCCAAACATTCTTCACGGCTCCCAGGATTTTCGCCCCCTCCCCAACCCTATGATTCACTTCTGCTTCCATGGTTCCATCCGCTGCCAAATCCACTCCCAGATATCTAAAACACTTCACTTCCTCCAGCTTTTCTCCATTCAAACTTACCTCCCAATTGACTTGACCCTCAACCCTACTGTACCTAATAACCTTGGTCTTATTCACATTTACTCTCAACTTTCTTCTTTCACACACTTTGCCAAACTCAGTCACCAGCTTCTGCAGTTTCTCACATGAATCAGCCACTAGCGCTGTATCATCAGCGAACAACAACTGACTCACTTCCCAAGCTCTCTCATCCACAACAGACTGCATACTTGCCCCTCTTTCCAAAACTCTTGCATTCACCTCCCTAACAACCCCATCCATAAACAAATTAAACAACCATGGAGAATCACACACCCCTGCCGCAAACCTACATTCACTGAGAACCAATCACTTTCCTCTCTTCCTACACGTACACATGCCTTACATCCTCGACAAAAACTTTTCACTGCTTCTATAGTATTAGTGAGATGGCCTTAACTAACATAAAAAGGAAAAGAAATCTACAGGGGTGAGAATATCAGGATATCAGTCCCTCTTTTAGAGCTTTTGCATTATCATCTGGGTATGAAATTGAGAAAGCTGCATTCTTAACTCCCCTGTAATAAATCAAGTGGTGCCTACAGAATCACTAGTGTCGTATGTGTGTGTGTGTGTGTGTGTGTGATTACTGTTTGCAGTTACTGTTTGTGTGTCACAGGAAGAGAGTTTTACACTCGTGATGCCCAGTCTCTTAACCTTGTATCCTTGCACTATGTCTTTACTCTTACTTATAAATGCAAACACACACACACACACACACACACACACACACACACAAACACTAGCCTTTGCCAGTCCTCATCTCTTGAACATTCTCTGCTATCATACACCTTTTTATATTTATGTATGCTGTCTACATTAACCATATGAGTGTGTGTGTAGCTGCCTACTTATCCTGCATCAGAAGTGAGTTTTACACTCATGGCTCCCATCTCTCAAACAGTCTCTACTATCATACAACTTTTTCAATTTCTGCATTCTATCTGTATTCACAATTTCATCATTCAGTGTCTTCTATTTATCCACTACTGATACTATAAAAGTTCTCTACACTTTTTTTAACAAGTTTATTGCTTCACTTCATATCATGGCCCAAGGTTGTTCTATCCTTGCAACTTTCAAAGAACTGTTCACTGAAAGCATCATCAAACTAGTTTAAAAACTTAGAGCTTGTGATCATCTCTCTTCCACAGCAGACAAATTTCAAGCATGTTACCTTTTCCAAAAACTCGGCTCTCTTAATTCTGGTACCATCTTCGTTTTCCTCCTTTAGACCCTCTCTAATAGGTCTCTCTGCTCCTTTACATGTGAAGACCAGACTTGAGAATCACATTCTGGTTTTAGCCTGATGTAAAGTGTAAACAGCTTGCCAAATACTTCTCTATCCATATATATCAATGTATATTCATAGTTTCCTATTCATCTCTGCTTCAGTGTCCTCCAGTCTCTGTATCACTCATTACCTTCAGTTTCTTTTCATCTGGCCAAAAATTTCCTCCTGCTCCTTCCATTTTCAGGTCTCAAGTCTGTGTGTTATGGGCAATTCCATTTGTTTGTCTTACAACAAGAACATTCAAAGAAGACACTCCTGACCCTTCTTTCTTAAGCTTTTGACTTTGTGCTCCTTTCCTCTGGTCAATTTCATTCTGCATACATTCAATTCATTTGATCTCAATGTTTTATCCTTTTATTTCTTAGTATATAAGTCACAGATGTATGAGTACGCATGCACCTGTGTTTGTATGCCATCTAATGCATGTGTACAACTACTTGTGTGTGTCTTATAATTCTCACACTAATACCAACTTACTTCTCCTCTGCAGCACTGGCCTTCTCCCTGGCGTCATGGGCAACATGTTCCTCATCATAGTATGTCTTCTTCGTCCTGTCCAGTTCTTGCACTTGTGTCTGCAGCTCGTTCTGAATTACCTTCAGATGCTCTGACAACTGGTAAGAGATGTTGAGGTTAATAGCATTTATAAATAGGCAGAATTTACATATATTATGTGGTCTAAATTGGTTGTTTGTGGGACTCTGACATGATCAACATGCACAAAACAATTGTTACTGGATTCTTTATCACTGTTATGTTTATAAAAGTGTTCTGCACCATTAGTTAGTGATATATATTCTACTATGTATTCTACCATCTACATAACGTCCAAAAGTTTATTTTGGTCTTCAGTAGGATGTGCATAAAAATCTTTATGAATGAGTCCTACTGCATATTACATGATGGTAGGACTTTCTTAAAATCTATTTCACTGGTGACAATGTTTTTTTTGTTTTTTTTTCTTTGTCGCTGTCTCCCGCATTTGCGAGGTAGCGCAAGGAAACAGACGAAAGAAATGGCCCAACCCACCCCCATACACATGTATATACATACGTCCACACACGCAAATATACATACCTACACAGCTTTCCATGGTTTACCCCAGACGCTTCACATGCCCCGATTCAATCCACTGACAGCACGTCAACCCCGGTATACCACATCGCTCCAATTCACTCTATTCCTTGCCCTCCTTTCACCCTCCTGCATGTTCAGGCCCCGATCACACAAAATCTTTTTCACTCCACCTTTCCACCTCCAATTTGGTCTCCCTCTTCTCGTTCCCTCCACCTCCGACACATATATCCTCTTGGTCAATCTTTCCTCACTCATTCTCTCCATGTGCCCAAACCATTTCAAAACACCCTCTTCTGCTCTCTCAACCACGCTCTTTTTATTTCCACACATCTCTCTCACCCTTACGTTACTTACTCAATCAAACCACCTCACACCACACATTGTCCTCAAACATCTCATTTCCAGCACATCCATCCTCCTGCGCACAACTCTATCCATAGCCCACGCCTCGCAACCATACAACATTGTTGGAACCACTATTCCTTCAAACATACCCATTTATGTTTTCCGAGATAATGTTCTCGACTTCCACACATTCTTCAAGGCTCCCAGAATTTTCGCCCCCTCCCCCACCCTATGATCCACTTCGGCTTCCATGGTTCCATCCGCTGCCAGATCCACTCCCAGATATCTAAAACACTTCACTTCCTCCAGTTTTTCTCCATTCAAACTCACCTCCCAATTGACTTGACCCTCAACCCTACTGTACCTAATAACCTTGCTCTTATTCACATTTACTCTTAACTTTCTTCTTTCACACACTTTACCAAACTCAGTCACCAGCTTCTGCAGTTTCTCACATGAATCAGCCACCAGCGCTGTATCATCAGCGAACAACAACTGACAATGTATCTTCTATATATTCATATTCATTATTCATTTATTTATTTATTTTACTTTGTCGCTGTCTCCCACGTTTGCGAGGTAGCACAAGGAAACAGACGAAAGAAATGGCCCAACCCACCCACATACACATGTATATACATACACGTCCACACACGCAAATATACATACCTATACATCTCAATGTACACATATATATACACACACAGACACATACATATATACAAATGCACACAATTCACACTGTCTGCCTTTATTCATTCCCATCGCCACCTCGCCACACATGGAATACCATCCCCCTCCCCCCTCATGTGTGCGAGGTAGCACTAGGAAAAGACAACAAAGGCCCCATTCGTTCACACTCAGTCTCTAGCTGTCATGCAATAATGCCCAAAACCACAGCTCCCTTTCCACATCCAGGCCCCACACAACTTTCCATGGTTTACCCCAGATGCTTCACATGCCCTGATTCAATCCACTGACAGCACGTCAACCCCAGTATACCACATCGATCCAATTCACTCTATTCCTTGCCCGCCTTTCACCCTCCTGCATGTTCAGGCCCCGATCACTCAAAATCTTTTACACTCCATCTTTCCACCTCCAATTTGGTCTCCCACTTCTCCTCGTTCCCTCCACCTCCGACACATATATCCTCTTGGTCAATCTTTCCTCACTCATTCTCTCCATGTGCCCAAACCATTTCAAAACACCTTCTTCTGCTCTCTCAACCACGCTCTTTTTATTTCCACACATCTCTCTTACCCTTACGTTACTTACTCGATCAAACCACCTCACACCACACATTGTCCTCAAACATCTCATTTCCAGCACATCCACCCTCCTGCTCACAACTCTATCCATAGCCCACGCCTCACAACCATACAACATTGTTGGAACCACTATTCCTTCAAACATACCCATTTTTGCTTTCCGAGATAATGTTCTCCACTTCCACACATTCTTCAAGGCTCCCAGGATTTTTGCCCCCTCCCCCACCCTATGATTCACTTCTGCTTCCATGGTTCCATCTGCTGCTAGATCTACTCCCAGGTATCTAAAACACTTTACTTCCTCCAGTTTTCCTCCATTCAAACTTACCTCCCAATTGACTTGACCCTCAACCCTACTGTACCTAATAACCTTGGTCTTATTCACATTTACTCTTAACTTTCTTCTTTCACACGCTTTTCCAAACTCAGTCACCAGCTTCTGCAGTTTCTCACATGAATCAGCCACCAGCGCTGTATCATCAGCGAACAGCAACTGACTCACTTCCCAAGCTCTCTCATCCACAACAGACTTCATACTTGCCCCTCTTTCCAAAACTCTTGCATTCACCTCCCTAACAACCCCCATCCATAAACAAATTAAACAACCATGGAGATATCACACACCCCTGCCGCAAACCTACATTCACTGAGAACCAATCACTTTCCTCTCTTCCTACACGTACACATGCCCTACATTCTCGATAAAAACTTTTCACTGCTTCTAACAACTTGCCTCCCACACCATATATTCTTAATACCTTCCACAGAGCATCTCTATTCAACTCTTATCTTATGCCTTCTCCAGATCCATAAATGCTACATACAAATCCATTTGCTTTTCTAAGTATTTCTCACATACATTCTTCAAAGCAAACACCTGATCCACACATCCTCTACCACTTCTGAATCTACACTGCTCTTCCCCAATATGTGCTCTGTTCTTTACGTCAACCCTATACATCAATACACTTCCCATATTATTTACCTGGATACCTAAACAAATACTTATAACTCTGATAATTTGAACCGCTACTCACTCTGATCCCTTTTGCCGTGGTTCAATGTCTCGATGAAGCATTCCGCAATCCTCAGGCACCTCACCATGAGGCATTCATACATTAAATACCTCACCAACATAGGGGGGTTTTGGCAATTATGACTGTAACCCTTGTTATACTAAATTCCACGGCAATTGACCATCAACAAACTGCTGCCTTGCTGGCTTCATTTGCCGCAATGCTTTTACAACTTTTCTGTTTACCAAATCATTTTTCCCTAACCCTCTCACTTTGCACACCACCTCGACCAAAACACCTATATCTGCCACTCTATCATCAAACACATTCAACAAACCTTCAAAAGACTATCCCATTCCTTCCTCACTGTCAATCCACTTCTTGTTATCTGCCTCATTGCGCCCTTCACTGAGGTTCCCATTTGCTCCTTGTCTTACGCACTTTATTTCCCTCCTTCCAGAGCATCTTTTTATTCTCCCTAAAATTTAACGATACTCTCTCACCCCAACTCTCATTTGCCCTCTTTTTCACCTCTTGCACCTTTCTCTTGACCTCCTGTCTCTTTCTTTTATACATCTCCCACTCAATTGCATTTTTTCCCAGCAAAAATCGTCCAAATGCCTCTCTCTTCTCTTTCACTAATAATCTTACTTCTTTACCATTCCCACACTCACTGACCCTGGCTTAATCAACACTACTCTTATCATGCCTTCTAGCTCTTTGCGCATATCCATTCTACGGATTCCCTAATTAATCCCATTTCCTCCCCCACTTCCCTCTTTCTTCCATGTTCTCACCTTTTTCCATTCTGTACTCAGTCTCTCCTGGTACTTCCTCACACAAGTCTCCTTCCCAAGCTCACTTACTCTCACCACCCTCTTCACCCCTAAACATTCATCTTCTTTTTCTGAAAAACCCATACAAATCTTCACTTTAGCCTCCACAAGATAATGATCAGACATCCTCCAGTTGCACCTCTCAGCACATTAACATCCAAAAACTCTCTCTTTGCGGTTTGCCTGGTCAAATTAACACCATAATCCAATAACGCTCTCTGGCCATCTCTCCTACTTACATACGTATACTTATGTATATCTCGCTTTTTAAACCAGGTATTCAAGCTCCAGTCCTTTTTCAGCACATAAATCTACAAGCTCTTCACCATTTCCATTTACAACACTGAACACCCCATGTATACCAATTATTCCCTCATAACGCCAATTACTCACCTTTGCATTCAATCACCCATCACTATAAATCGGTCTCGTGCATCAAAACCACTAACACACTCATTCAGCTGCTCCCAAAACACTTGCCTCTCATGATCTTTCTTCTCATGCCCTGGTGCATATGCACCAATAATCACCCATCTCTCTCCATCAACTTTCAGTTTTACCCATATTAATCGAGAATGTACTTTCTTACATTCTATCACATACTCCCACCACTCCTGTTTCAGGTAGTACTGCTACTCCTTCCCTTGCTCTTGTCCTCTCACTAACCCTGACTTTACTCCCAAGACATTCCCAAACCACTCTTCCCCTTTACCCTTGAGCTTCGTTTCACTCAGAGCCAAAACATCCAGGTTCCTTTCCTCAAATATACTACCTATCTCTCTTTTTTTCATATCTTTGGTTACATCCACACACCATTTAGACCACCCAGTCTGAGCTCTTACGAGGAGGATGAGCACTCCCCGCGTGACTCCCGTCTTCTGTTTCCCATTTTAGGATGTTAAAAAAAATACAAGGAGGGGAGGATTTACATATATATACATATATATACAGGGTGAAAGCATGTACAGAGCACCAGACTGGGGGAAGAACAGTGTGGTTTCAGAAGTGGTAGAGGATGTGTGGATCAGGTGTTTGCTTTGAAGAATGTATGTGAAAAGTTCTTAGAAAAACAGGTGGATTTGTATGTAGCATTTATGGATCTGGAGAAGGCAAGTTGCTAGAAGCAGTAAAAGGTTTTTACCAAGGATGTAAGGCTTGTGTTATGTGGCAGGAGAGAGGAAAGTGATTGGTTCCAGTTAAATGTCCTGTCGGTAGTAAGGGGCTGTGTCTTGTGTGATAATTCCCATGGTTATATATCGGTCTATGGATTAGGTGGTTAGGGGAGCGTAATGCAAGTTCTGGAGAGGAGGAGGCAACTATGCCAGTCTGTTGAGGACGAGAGGGCTTGGGAAGTGAGTCAGTTGTTGTTTGCCGATGATGCAGCTCTAGTGGCTGATTTGGGTGAGAAACCATAGAATTGGAGATGGAGTTTGGAAAAAAGTGTTGAAAGTGAGAAAGTAAGAGTAAATGTGAATAAGAGCAAGGTGATTAGGTTCCTAGGGTGGACGGAAAAGTTAACTGGGATGTAAGTTTGAATTGAGAAAAATTGGAGGAAGTGAAGTGTATTAGATATCTGGGAGTTGATTAGCATGCGGATGGAACATGGAAGCGGTGTGGGGGGGGGGAGGGGGGGAAAAATGGGTATGTTTGAAGAATAGTGGTTCCAACAATGTTGTATGGTTCTGAGGCGTGGGCTATGGATAGAGTTGTGCGCAGGAGGGTGGATGTGCTGGAAATGAGATGTTTGAGGACAATATGTGGTGTGAGGTGGTTTGATCGAGTAAGTAATGTAAGAGTAAGAGAGATGTGTGGAAATAAAAAGATCGTGGTTGAGAGAGCAGAAGAGGGTGTTTTGAAATGGTTTGGTCACATGGAGAGAATGAGTGAGGAAAGATTGACGAAGAGGATGTATGTGTCAGAGTTGGAGGGAAAGAGGAGAAGTGGGAGACCAAATTGGAGGTGGAAAGATGGAGTGAAAAAGATTTTGAGTGATCGGGGCCTGAACATGCTGGAGGATGAAAAGCGTGCAAGGAATAGATTGAATTGGAATGATGTGGTATACCGAGGTCGACGTGCTGTCAACGGATTGAACCAGGGCATGTGAAGCGTCTGGGGTAAACCATGGAAAGTTGTGTGGGGCCTTTATGTGGAAAGGGAGCTGTAGTTTCGGTGCATTATTACATGGCAGCTAGAGACTGAGTGTGAACGAATGGGGCCTTTGGAGTCTTTTCCTAGCGCTACCCCGCACACATGAGGGGGGAGGGGGCTGGTACTCCATGTGTGGCGGGGTGGCGATGGGAACAAACAAAGGCAGACAGTATGAATTATGTACATGTGTATATATGTATATGTCTGTGTGTATACATATGTGTACATTGAGATGTATAGGTATGTATATTTGCGTGTGTGGACGCGTATGTATATACATGTGCATGTGGGCGGGTTGGGCCATTCTTTCGTCTGTTTCCTTGTGCTACCTCGCTAACGCGGGAGACAGCGACAAAGCAAAATAAATAATATAAATATAATATATATATATATTATATATATATATATATATATATATATATATATATCCCTGGGGATAGGGGAGAAAGAATACTTCCCACGTATTCCCGGCGTGTCGTAGAAGGCGACTAAAAGGGAAGGGAGCGGGGGGCTGGAAATCCTCCCCTCTCGTTTTTTTTTTCTTTTTTTTTTTTTTTTCCAAAAGAAGGAACAGAGAAGAGGTCCAGGTGAGGATATTCCCTCAAAGGCCCAGTCCTCTGTTCTTAACGCTACCTCGCTATCGCGGGAAATAGCGAATAGTATGAAAAAAAAAATATATATATATACATATATATATTATTTATTTATTTTGCTTTGTCGCTGTTTCCTGCGTTTGCGAGGTAGCGCAAGGAAACAGATGAAAGAAATGGCCCAACCCGCCCCATACACATGTATATACATACACGTCCACACACGCAAATATACATACCTATACATCTCAATGTACACATATGTATACACACACACAGACATATACATATATACACATGTACATAATTCATACTGTCTGCCTTTGTTTGTTCCCATCGCCACCCCGCCACATATGGAGTACCAGCCCCCTCCCCCCTCATGTGTGCGGGGTAGCGCTAGGAAAAGACAACAAAGGCCTCATTCGTTCACACTCAGTCTCTAGCTGTCATGCAATAATGCACCGAAACCACATCTCCCTTTCCACATCCAGGCCCCACACAGCTTTCCATGGTTTACCCCAGACGCTTCACATGCCTTGATTCAATCCACTGACAGCACGTCAACCCCGGTATACCACATCGATCCAATTCACTCTATTCCTTGCCCTCCTTTCACCCTCCTGCATGTTCAAGCCCCGATCACACAAAATCTTTTTCACTCCATCTTTCCACCTCCAATTTGGTCTCCCTCTTCTCCTCGTTCCCTCCACCTCCAACACATATATCCTCTTGGTCAATCTTTCCTCACTCATTCTCTCCATGTGCCCAAACCATTTCAAAACACCCTCTTCTGCTCTCTCAACCACGCTCTTTTTATTTCCACACATCTCTCTTACCCTTACGTTACTTACTCGATCAAACCACCTCACACCACACATTGTCCTCAAACATCTCATTTCCAGCACATCCATCCTCCTGCGCACAACTCTATCCATAGCCCACGCCTCAGAACCATACAACATTGTTGGAACCACTATTCCTTCAAACACAGCCATTTTTGCTTTCCGAGATAATGTTCTCCACTTCCACACATTCTTCAAGGCTCCCAGGATTTTCGCCCCCTCCCCCACCCTATGATCCACTTCCGCTTCCATGGTTCCATCCGCTGCCAGATCCACTCCCAGATATCTAAAACACTTTACTTCCTCTAGTTTTTCTCCATTCAAACTTACCTCCCTATTGACTTGACCCTCAACTCTACTGTACCTAATAACCTTGCTCTTATTCACATTTACTCTTAACTTTCTTCTTTCACATACTTTACCAAAGTCAGTCACCAGCTTCTGCAGTTTCTCACATGAATCAGCCACCAGCGCTGTATCATCAGCGAACAACAAATGACTCACTTCCCAAGCTCTCTCATCCACAACAGACTTCATACTTCCCCTCTTTCCAAAACTCTTGCATTCACCTCCCTAACAACCCCATCCATAAACAAATTAAACAACCATGGAGACATCACACACCCCTGCCGCAACCCTACATTCACTGAGTACCAATCACTTTCCTCTCTTCCTACACGTGCACGTCTTACATCCTCGATAAAAACTTTTCACTGCTTCTAACAACTTGCCTCCCACACCATATATTCTTAATACCTTCCACAGAGCATCTCTATCAACTCTATCATATGCCTTCTCCAGATCCATAAATGCTACATACAAATCCATTTGCTTTTCTAAGTATTTCTCACATACATTCTTCAAAGCAAACACCTGATCCACACATCCTCTACCACTTCTGAAACTACACTGCTCTTCCCCAATCTGATGCTCTGTACATACCTTCACCCTCTCAATCAATACCCTCCCATATAATTTACCAGGAATACTCAACAAACTTATACCTCTGAAATTTGAGCACTCACTCTTATCCCCTTTGCCTTTGTACAATGTCACTATGCACGCATTCCGCCAATCCTCAGGCACCTCACCATGAGTCATACATACATTAAAAAACCTCACCAACCAGTCAATAATACAGTCACCCCCTTTTTTAATAAATTCCACTGCAATACCATCCAAACCTGCTGCCTTGCTGGCTTTCATCTTCCGCAAAGCTTTTACAACCTCTTCTCTGTTTACCAAATCATTTTCCCTAACCCTCTCACTTTGCACACCACCTCGACCAAAACACCCTATATCTGCCACTCTATCATCAAACACATTCAACAAACCTTCAAAATACTCACTCCATCTCCTTCTCACATCACCACTACTTGTTATCACCTCCCCATTTGCGCCCTTCACTGAGGTTCCCATTTGCTCCCTTGTCTTACGCACTTTATTTCCCTCCTTCCAGAGCATCTTTTTATTCTCCCTAAAATTTAACGATACTCTCTCACCCCAACTCTCATTTGCCCTCTTTTTCACCTCTTGCACCTTTCTCTTGACCTCCTGTCTCTTTCTTTTATACATCTCCCACTCAATTGCATTTTTTCCCAGCAAAAATCGTCCAAATGCCTCTCTCTTCTCTTTCACTAATAATCTTACTTCTTCATCCCACCACTCACTACCCTTTCTAATCAACCCACCTCTTCTCATGCCACAAGCATCTTTTGCGCAATCCATCACTGATTCCCTAAATACATCCCATTCCTCCCCCACTCCCCTTACTTCCACTGTTCTCACCTTTTTCCATTCTGTACTCAGTCTCTCCTGGTACTTCCTCACACAAGTCTCCTTCCCAAGCTCACTTACTCTCACCACCCTCTTCACCCCAACATTCACTCTTCTTTTCTGAAAACCCATACAAATCTTCACTTTAGCCTCCACAAGATAATGATCAGACATCCCTCCAGTTGCACCTCTCAGCACATTAACATCCAAAACTCTCTCTTTCGCGTGCCTGTCAATTAACACATAATCCAATAACGCTCTCTGGCCATCTCTCCTACTTACATACGTATACTTATGTATATCTCGCTTTTTAAACCAGGTATTCCCAATCACCAGTCCTTTTTCAGCACATAAATCTACAAGCTCTTCACCATTTCCATTTACAACACTGAACACCCCATGTATACCAATTATTCCCTCAACTGCCACATTACTCACCTTTGCATTCAAATCACCCATCACTATAAATCGGTCTCGTGCATCAAAACCACTAACACACTCATTCAGCTGCTCCCAAAACACTTGCCTCTCATGATCTTTCTTCTCATGCCCAGGTGCATATGCACCAATAATCACCCATCTCTCTCCATCAACTTTCAGTTTTACCCATATTAATCGAGAATGTACTTTCTTACATTCTATCACATACTCCCACCACTCCTGTTTCAGGAGTACTGCTACTCCTTCCCTTGCTCTTGTCCTCTCACTAACCCCTGACTTTACTCCCAAGACATTCCCAAACCACTCTTCCCCTTTACCCTTGAGCTTCGTTTCACTCAGAGCCAAAACATCCAGGTTCCTTTCCTCAAATATACTACCTATCTCTCTTTTTTTCATATCTTGGTTACATCCACACACATTTAGACACCCCAGTCTGAGCCTTCGAGGAGGATGAGCACTCCCCGCGTGACTCCTTCTTCTGTTTCCCATTTTAGGATGTTAAAAAAAATACAAGGAGGGGAGGATTTACATATATATACATATATATACAGGGTGAAAGCATGTACAGAGCACCAGACTGGGGAAGAACAGTGTGGTTTCAGAAGTGGTAGAGGATGTGTGGATCAGGTGTTTGCTTTGAAGAATGTATGTGAAAAGTTCTTAGAAAAACAGGTGGATTTGTATGTAGCATTTATGGATCTGGAGAAGGCAAGTTGCTAGAAGCAGTAAAAGGTTTTTACCAAGGATGTAAGGCATGTGTATGAGCAGGAAGAGAGGAAAGTGATTGGTTCCAGTAAATGTCAGTCTGTGGTAGGGGTGTGTGATAATCCCATGGTTATTTAATCTGTCTATGGATAGGGTGGTTAGGGAGGTAAATGCAAGTTCTGGAGAGAGGGGCAACTATGCAGTCTGTTGAGGACGAGAGGGCTTGGGAAGTGAGTCAGTTGTTGTTTGCCGATGATGCAGCTCTAGTGGCTGATTTGGGTGAGAAACCATAGAATTGGAGATGGAGTTTGGAAAAAAGTGTGAAAGGAGAAAGTAAAGAGTAAATGTGAATAAGAGCAAGGTGATTAGGTTCCGTAGGGTGGACGGAAAAGTTAACTGGGATGTAAGTTTGAATTGAGAAAAATTGGAGGAAGTGAAGTGTATTAGATATCTGGGAGTGGACTTAGCAGCGGATGGAACCATGGAAGCGGAAGTGAGTCACTGGGTTAGGGAAGGGGCGAAGGTTCTGGGAGCGATGAAGAACATGTGGAAGGAGAGAACATTATCTCGGAGCAAAAAAGGGTATATTTTAAGGAATAGTGGTAACAACAATGTTATATGATTGCGAGGCATGGGGTATAGATAGGGTTGTGTGGAGGAGGGTGGATGTGTTGGAAATGAGATGTCTGAGGACAATATGTGGTGTGAGGTGGTTTGATTGAGTAAGTAATGAAAGGGTAAGAGAGATGTGAGGTAATAAAAAGTGTGTGGTTGAGAGAGCAGAAGAGGGTGTACTGTAGCAGTTTGGTAACATGGAGAGAATGAGTGAGGAAAGATTGACAAAGTGGATATGTGTGTCAGAGGTGAAGGGAACAAGAAGTGGGAGACCAAAGAGAATGAGTGAGGAAAGATTGACAAAGTGGATATGTGTGTCAGAGGTGAAGGGAACAAGAAGTGGGAGACCAAATTGGTGGTGGAAGGATAGAGTGAAAAAGATTTTGAGCGATCGGGACCTGAACATAAAGGAGAGTGAGAGGCATACAAGGAAGAGAGTGAACTGGAATGATATGGTATACCGGGGTGGTATACCTTTATGTGTGGTGGGGTGGCAAAAATGGGTATGTTTGAAGGAATAGTGGTTCCAACAATGTTGTAAGGTTGCGAGGCGTGGACTATGGATAGAGTTGTGCGCAGGAGGATGGATGTGCTGGAAATGAGATGTTTGAGGACAATGTGTGGTGTGAGGTGGTTTGATCGAGTAAGTAACGTAAGGGTAAGAGAGATGTGTGGAAATAAAAAGAGCGTGGTTGAGAGAGCAGAAGAGGGTGTTTTGAAATGGTTTGGTCACATGGAGAGAATGAGTGAGGAAAGATTGACCAAGAGGATATGTGTCGGAGGTGGAGGGAACGAGGAGAAGAGGGAGACCAAATTGGAGGTGGAAAGATGGAGTGAAAAAGATTTTGTGTGATCGGGGCCTGAACATGCAGGAGGGTGAAAGGAGGGCAAGGAATAGAGTGAATTGGAGCGATGTGGTATACCAGGGTTGACATGCTGTCAGTGGATTGAATAAAGGCATGTGAAGCGTCTGGGGTAAACCATGGAAAGCTGTGTAGGTATGTATATTTGCGTGTGTGGACGTATGTATATACATGTGTATGGGGGTGGGTTGGGCCATTTCTTTCGTCTGTTTCCTTGTGCTACCTCGCAAACGCGGGAGACAGCGACAAAGGAAAAAAAAAAAAAAAAAAAATATAACTTTCATACCATTCGCCATTTCCCGCGTTAGCGATGTAGCGTTAAGAACAGAGGACTGGGCCTTTGAGAGAATATCCTCATCTGGGGCCAAGTGAGGATATTCCCTCAAAGGCTCAGTCCTCAGTTCTTAACGCTACCTCGCTAACGCGGGAAATGGCAAATAGTATGAAAAATATATATATATATATATATATATATATATATATATATATATATATATATATATATATAGATGAAAGAATGGCCCAACCCACCCACATACACATGTATATACATACACGTCCACACACGCAAATATACATACCTATACATCTCAACATATGCATATATATACACACACAGACATATACATATATACACATGTACATAATTCATACTGTCTGCCTTTATTCATTCCCATCGCCACCCTGCCACATGTGAAATAACAACCCCCTCCCCCCTCATGTGTGCGAGGTAGCATTAGGAAGACAACAAAGGCCCCATTCATTCACACTCAGTCTCTAGCTGTCATGTAATAATGCACCGAAACCACAGCTCCCTTTCCACATCCAGGCCCCACACAACTTTCCATGGTTTACCCCAGATGCTTCACATGCCCTGGTTCAATCCACTGACAGCACGTTGACCCCGGTATACCACATCATTCCAATCCACTGTATTCCTTGCACGCCTTTCACCCTCCTGCATGTTCAGGCCCTGATCACTCAAAATCTTTTTCACTCCATCTTTCCACCTCCAATTCGGTCTCCCATTTCTCCTCGTTCCTTCCACCTCTGACACATATATCCTCTTGGTCAATGTTTCCTCACTCATTCTCTCCATGTGACCAAACCATTTCAATACACCCTCTTCTGCTCTCTCAACCACACTCTTTTTATTATCACACATCTCTCTTACCCTATTATTGCTTACTCGATCAAACCACCTCACATCACATATTGTCCTCAAACATCTCATTTCCAGCACATCCACCCTCCTGCGCACAACTCTATCCATAGCCCACACCTTGCAACCATACAACATTGTTGGAACCACTATTCCTTCAAACATACCCATTTTTGCTTTCCGAGATAATGTTCTCGACTTCCAAACATTCTTCACGGCTCCCAGGATTTTCGCCCCCTCCCCAACCCTATGATTCACTTCTGCTTCCATGGTTCCATCCGCTGCCAAATCCACTCCCAGATATCTAAAACACTTCACTTCCTCCAGCTTTTCTCCATTCAAACTTACCTCCCAATTGACTTGACCCTCAACCCTACTGTACCTAATAACCTTGGTCTTATTCACATTTACTCTCAACTTTCTTCTTTCACACACTTTGCCAAACTCAGTCACCAGCTTCTGCAGTTTCTCACATGAATCAGCCACTAGCGCTGTATCATCAGCGAACAACAACTGACTCACTTCCCAAG
The DNA here is from genome assembly GCF_036320965.1 of Panulirus ornatus. Classification (NCBI taxonomy): domain Eukaryota; kingdom Metazoa; phylum Arthropoda; class Malacostraca; order Decapoda; family Palinuridae; genus Panulirus; species Panulirus ornatus. Next base: position 10,393,848 of record NC_092267.1, on the reverse strand, counting down.
CTCTCTCATCCACAACAGACTGCATACTTGCCCCTCTTTCCAAAACTCTTGCATTCACCTCCCTAACAACCCCATCCATAAACAAATTAAACAACCATGGAGAATCACACACCCCTGCCGCAAACCTACATTCACTGAGAACCAATCACTTTCCTCTCTTCCTACACGTACACATGCCTTACATCCTCGACAAAAACTTTTCACTGCTTCTATAGTATTAGTGAGATGGCCTTAACTAACATAAAAAGGAAAAGAAATCTACAGGGGTGAGAATATCAGGATATCAGTCCCTCTTTTAGAGCTTTTGCATTATCATCTGGGTATGAAATTGAGAAAGCTGCATTCTTAACTCCCCTGTAATAAATCAAGTGGTGCCTACAGAATCACTAGTGTCGTATGTGTGTGTGTGTGTGTGTGTGTGTGTGATTACTGTTTGCAGTTACTGTTTGTGTGTCACAGGAAGAGAGTTTTACACTCGTGATGCCCAGTCTCTTAACCTTGTATCCTTGCACTATGTCTTTACTCTTACTTATAAATGCAAACACACACACACACACACACACACAAACACTAGCCTTTGCCAGTCCTCATCTCTTGAACATTCTCTGCTATCATACACCTTTTTATATTTATGTATGCTGTCTACATTAACCATATGAGTGTGTGTGTAGCTGCCTACTTATCCTGCATCAGAAGTGAGTTTTACACTCATGGCTCCCATCTCTCAAACAGTCTCTACTATCATACAACTTTTTCAATTTCTGCATTCTATCTGTATTCACAATTTCATCATTCAGTGTCTTCTATTTATCCACTACTGATACTATAAAAGTTCTCTACACTTTTTTTAACAAGTTTATTGCTTCACTTCATATCATGGCCCAAGGTTGTTCTATCCTTGCAACTTTCAAAGAACTGTTCACTGAAAGCATCATCAAACTAGTTTAAAAACTTAGAGCTTGTGATCATCTCTCTTCCACAGCAGACAAATTTCAAGCATGTTACCTTTTCCAAAAACTCGGCTCTCTTAATTCTGGTACCATCTTCGTTTTCCTCCTTTAGACCCTCTCTAATAGGTCTCTCTGCTCCTTTACATGTGAAGACCAGACTTGAGAATCACATTCTGGTTTTAGCCTGATGTAAAGTGTAAACAGCTTGCCAAATACTTCTCTATCCATATATATCAATGTATATTCATAGTTTCCTATTCATCTCTGCTTCAGTGTCCTCCAGTCTCTGTATCACTCATTACCTTCAGTTTCTTTTCATCTGGCCAAAAATTTCCTCCTGCTCCTTCCATTTTCAGGTCTCAAGTCTGTGTGTTATGGGCAATTCCATTTGTTTGTCTTACAACAAGAACATTCAAAGAAGACACTCCTGACCCTTCTTTCTTAAGCTTTTGACTTTGTGCTCCTTTCCTCTGGTCAATTTCATTCTGCATACATTCAATTCATTTGATCTCAATGTTTTATCCTTTTATTTCTTAGTATATAAGTCACAGATGTATGAGTACGCATGCACCTGTGTTTGTATGCCATCTAATGCATGTGTACAACTACTTGTGTGTGTCTTATAATTCTCACACTAATACCAACTTACTTCTCCTCTGCAGCACTGGCCTTCTCCCTGGCGTCATGGGCAACATGTTCCTCATCATAGTATGTCTTCTTCGTCCTGTCCAGTTCTTGCACTTGTGTCTGCAGCTCGTTCTGAATTACCTTCAGATGCTCTGACAACTGGTAAGAGATGTTGAGGTTAATAGCATTTATAAATAGGCAGAATTTACATATATTATGTGGTCTAAATTGGTTGTTTGTGGGACTCTTTGACATGATCAACATGCACAAAACAATTGTTACTGGATTCTTTATCACTGTTATGTTTATAAAAGTGTTCTGCACCATTAGTTAGTGATATATATTCTACTATGTATTCTACCATCTACATAACGTCCAAAAGTTTATTTTGGTCTTCAGTAGGATGTGCATAAAAATCTTTATGAATGAGTCCTACTGCATATTACATGATGGTAGGACTTTCTTAAAATCTATTTCACTGGTGACAATGTTTTTTTTTTTTTTTTTTTGCTTTGTCGCTGTCTCCCGCATTTGCGAGGTAGCGCAAGGAAACAGACGAAAGAAATGGCCCAACCCACCCCCATACACATGTATATACATACGTCCACACACGCAAATATACATACCTACGCAGCTTTCCATGGTTTACCCCAGACGCTTCACATGCCCCGATTCAATCCACTGACAGCACGTCAACCCCGGTATACCACATCGCTCCAATTCACACTATTCCTTGCCCTCCTTTCACCCTCCTGCATGTTCAGGCCCCGATCACACAAAATCTTTTTCACTCCACCTTTCCACCTCCAATTTGGTCTCCCTCTTCTCCTCGTTCCCTCCACCTCCGACACATATATCCTCTTGGTCAATCTTTCCTCACTCATTCTCTCCATGTGCCCAAACCATTTCAAAACACCCTCTTCTGCTCTCTCAACCACGCTCTTTTTATTTCCACACATCTCTCTCACCCTTACGTTACTTACTCAATCAAACCACCTCACACCACACATTGTCCTCAAACATCTCATTTCCAGCACATCCATCCTCCTGCGCACAACTCTATCCATAGCCCACGCCTCGCAACCATACAACATTGTTGGAACCACTATTCCTTCAAACATACCCATTTATGTTTTCCGAGATAATGTTCTCGACTTCCACACATTCTTCAAGGCTCCCAGAATTTTCGCCCCCTCCCCCACCCTATGATCCACTTCGGCTTCCATGGTTCCATCCGCTGCCAGATCCACTCCCAGATATCTAAAACACTTCACTTCCTCCAGTTTTTCTCCATTCAAACTCACCTCCCAATTGACTTGACCCTCAACCCTACTGTACCTAATAACCTTGCTCTTATTCACATTTACTCTTAACTTTCTTCTTTCACACACTTTACCAAACTCAGTCACCAGCTTCTGCAGTTTCTCACATGAATCAGCCACCAGCGCTGTATCATCAGCGAACAACAACTGACAATGTATCTTCTATATATTCATATTCATTATTCATTTATTTATTTATTTTACTTTGTCGCTGTCTCCCACGTTTGCGAGGTAGCACAAGGAAACAGACGAAAGAAATGGCCCAACCCACCCACATACACATGTATATACATACACGTCCACACACGCAAATATACATACCTATACATCTCAATGTACACATATATATACACACACAGACACATACATATATACAAATGCACACAATTCACACTGTCTGCCTTTATTCATTCCCATCGCCACCTCGCCACACATGGAATACCATCCCCCTCCCCCCTCATGTGTGCGAGGTAGCACTAGGAAAAGACAACAAAGGCCCCATTCGTTCACACTCAGTCTCTAGCTGTCATGCAATAATGCCCAAAACCACAGCTCCCTTTCCACATCCAGGCCCCACACAACTTTCCATGGTTTACCCCAGATGCTTCACATGCCCTGATTCAATCCACTGACAGCACGTCAACCCCAGTATACCACATCGATCCAATTCACTCTATTCCTTGCCCGCCTTTCACCCTCCTGCATGTTCAGGCCCCGATCACTCAAAATCTTTTACACTCCATCTTTCCACCTCCAATTTGGTCTCCCACTTCTCCTCGTTCCCTCCACCTCCGACACATATATCCTCTTGGTCAATCTTTCCTCACTCATTCTCTCCATGTGCCCAAACCATTTCAAAACACCTTCTTCTGCTCTCTCAACCACGCTCTTTTTATTTCCACACATCTCTCTTACCCTTACGTTACTTACTCGATCAAACCACCTCACACCACACATTGTCCTCAAACATCTCATTTCCAGCACATCCACCCTCCTGCTCACAACTCTATCCATAGCCCACGCCTCACAACCATACAACATTGTTGGAACCACTATTCCTTCAAACATACCCATTTTTGCTTTCCGAGATAATGTTCTCCACTTCCACACATTCTTCAAGGCTCCCAGGATTTTTGCCCCCTCCCCCACCCTATGATTCACTTCTGCTTCCATGGTTCCATCTGCTGCTAGATCTACTCCCAGGTATCTAAAACACTTTACTTCCTCCAGTTTTCCTCCATTCAAACTTACCTCCCAATTGACTTGACCCTCAACCCTACTGTACCTAATAACCTTGGTCTTATTCACATTTACTCTTAACTTTCTTCTTTCACACGCTTTTCCAAACTCAGTCACCAGCTTCTGCAGTTTCTCACATGAATCAGCCACCAGCGCTGTATCATCAGCGAACAGCAACTGACTCACTTCCCAAGCTCTCTCATCCACAACAGACTTCATACTTGCCCCTCTTTCCAAAACTCTTGCATTCACCTCCCTAACAACCCCCATCCATAAACAAATTAAACAACCATGGAGATATCACACACCCCTGCCGCAAACCTACATTCACTGAGAACCAATCACTTTCCTCTCTTCCTACACGTACACATGCCCTACATTCTCGATAAAAACTTTTCACTGCTTCTAACAACAGTGAAAAGTTTTATTCATATTCATATATTATAATCATGCATCCCTGGGAACCCTTCTATGGGTTTCTTGCAGCCCCTACTTATCTTTTTCTCTTATGTGTTCCCTATCTATTCCCCTCATTGATGCTGCCATATGCTCTCACACCATTCATCTCTTTTCAAAGCATTTTCTTACTTTCCCTAAAGTTTTCCAATGCTCTCTCAGCCAATCTCTCATTCGCCCTATTCTTCATCCCTTGCACTTTACTCTCAACCTCCTCAAATATAAGAATGTGAAAATTCATTCTCAATTCATTTGATTTTCATTTTTTTAAGTTAAAATAAGCATACACCAAAAGTACACCCTCAGCCTTATTTCTGTCACATAACATTGCTTTAGGTTAGTCCAAGTTTTTATACATTTAATCCCACACTTACCCTGTATCTCAGAACCTCGCTCTTGACTCCTTGAGGTTAGTTATATACATATTTGAAAAAAAAAATATGTATCATAACCGTTGCAGTAATTAGTACCCCAAAAGTTTCTTTTAATTGTACCCTTTCTTCCCTCACATGGAGATTATGATAATGATTATTAACATGAAATACCAGAGGTTCACCCACTGTCTAGGAGGCAACCCAAACACCTCACGGTCTACTTAGTTTTTGACTCAATTCTTACTTTTCATAGCCACAAAAATTAGCTAATATGAAGTCAAATTCCTATTACAATCACTAAACACGTATGCCTTCCAATCCCGCTAGCGATACTCGTGTACTAGAGGTCATGAATCGTGTGAACATACCAACCACCATCAATCCAACATAAACACTATACTAAGAATAAGCAAGTCTCATACTAAAGTAATCATTACTAACTGGAACCTCCTATGGTGATCTAGTAGGAAATCTGATCAATAGATAACTCTAGTTTTAATTATATGTCATCTGTTTATTTACATCTGGATCTCATCTGTTAAGAGCGAGAATGAATCATTGCAGGTTTTCGTTTCACAATAGTTGGTTTATCTCACGTCAGTGCATCATGGAAAAGGCAAAAACACACTCACGGTAATTCTGCTCCCCATGTATCCCCTATAGGAAAGAGAAGGTGATATCTTCTGAGTGTATCCTGTAGTTGAAAATCATAACCTTACAGAGGGGGTAAACTAACATCAGTGGTACGCATGGCATTAAGCTATTGCTTGATAATGTTCAGTGCAGTAGGAGAGTCTGTAGTGCTTCCAGATCTGTTCGTTATTTAGGCTTAAGGAATGTCGATTACCTGGGTCATTGAGGCCGTCAACGTCAAGTTATAACCACCATCTGAAAAATTTGAACTCGATGTTGAAGATCATTCCAAGGCTGTGCAGATGCTCCACTATATGTGAGTAATATGGTTCTTGATGTAGTGTTGTAGTATGCAGCCTGCTGTCTAAATATTTCATAGAATGCAAGATTTTATTTTGTTTTCGTGTGATTGTAACTAATTCATTATTATTCTTTGAGTAAGATGGTTGTTTTATTGTGCCATTACTGGAATAGTGGGGTGGGTTTGTTCGAGGTTCCATAGCTGGCCCAGGTCAGTCAGTAGTATAGTAAGTGATGAACTTCATCCTAATCAAATTCATTACCTCATTTCCATATTCATGTTTTATTCGTGAGAACGCGTTTAATGATTCCCTAAATATTAGGCGCACATAAACGCATATACTTACTTCTCGCTATCAATCTTTAAGTAAAATATTCATGTTTTGTTAAATATTGTCTGCATCTCTTAGCATGACGAGGTGCGCTTACTCCCTTAAACATTTCTATTCGTTCAATCCACTAACTATGAGATATAATTCAGCAGTTATAAATGAATATCACTTCTTCCTTACTCCTGAGGTGATAAAAGGAAAAGGAAGTTGTAAATCAATAATTTTCATAAGTTCCCCAAAGGAGTTTCTCATGTAAAGAATATATTTTATTTGATATTCGATTTGGCTTTGAATACTAAGAGGTAAAATGTGATATCCAGTAAACATGAAATATATATTTAGCTCTACTTCTATAATATAGTCTAGTATATCAAGATAAAAAAAAAATCCAGTTATTATACAATGAATCACATCACAAAGCCTGTATTCCTTCTACAACCGTGATGGAAAAGATAAGAAAAAACAAATATCATATACAAGTATTTCCTTATCTAAAAGAATAATTTTGCAATTGCTCAATAGATGGCGTAAACATCCTTTTTTTTTTTTTTTACTCATTCAATTCAAATGTTCCCCGATCTTGTACATATTGTTAGATTGGCACATTAGACAGTTTAATGAAAATACACCACAACCATTCTCTAGTTATGTAATAAACAAAAGTTTTCCATTTTCAATCTTTTTCAATCATTTATTTAATGTAAATGTTCTAGTGGTTTACAAGCGTTCTTACCATCATTACAACCAACATTCATGGTAAAACATCAAAATCAAACTTGGAAATCTCACCCAAATCATGTTAAGTGAACACACTGTTACGTTTGTCATCTGATCATACAAAGCCCTTTTAAATTTTTCTGTAAGATGAAGAACATTGCTATTAACAAAATTACTTTCAAATGTCTTCCCTAACCAGCCACTATGAGGAATATGTAAAGAAGAAATACATACTAACAAAGAGTGTGGAGTGGGGGGGGGGGGGGAGCTTTAACACTACCTCCAGTTTTTAATGGTGACTAGAGCAAACTATGTCCATTACATGAACCAGGATAATCGTATAGCTACTTAAGGAATTATATGACCCATTTCATTATCATGCTTATCATATCTAGCCCTTTGTGAATCCTGGCTCGAATCTTGGGTATGACTGCCTGCCTTCGAAGTGACCCTATGTTTAAGGGTCAGGTCAAAAATCACTGTTTCAAACATGGGGGTCGTATCGTCGTGCTCGAGTCGTAAAATCATGCCGAATTGCCATACCACCGTACTGAAGGGCCGTATCGCTATACTCAAGGTTCGTACCACTGTGCTCAAGCTTCACACCGACGTACTCAAGGTCCCTACCGCCGTACTCAGGTTCGCACCGCCGTACTCAAGGTTCGCACCGCCGTACTCAAGCTTCGCACCGACGTACTCAAGGTCCGTACCGCCGTACTCAGGTTCGCACCGCCGTACTCAAGGTTCGCACCGCCGTACTCAAGGGAGTATAGCCATAATCAAGGGTCGTAACGCCGTACTCAAGGTTCGTACCGCTGTACTCAAGGGTCGTAACGCTGTACTTAAGGGTCGTAACGCCGTACTCAAGGGATCAACACAAGATTTCGGATTTATGAACTCAGTCGAATGGAAAATTTGCGTGAAAAATCGAGTGTGGAAAATGTTAATCAACGATAAAATACTTAATGGAGAAAACGAAGTATTTGGGTAATTACTCTTAGGCTCAAACTGTTAGTAATTACCAGGATTGTTTGAAACCCCCGGTAACACATCTAGAAATTCGCCCATATTAAGTTAAGGGTAATGGCTGCGAGATAATGCTATCCCCCCTCCCCCAGGTTAGTCACAAATGCGAAAAGTTACTGAAATCGATAATACAAATTTCAAAAAAAAATTTGATGGGCCCACTAGTCTCTGTTTTAAACTCCTCCTGATGACAGAAGATAAAAGTAGTTGAGAGACAAATAGAAGTAGTGAAGAGGTGAACGAAGCAATCAGAACACCAGAGGAAACTGCAATAGACCCAGTGTATCGCCTTAGAAACGCCATTACAGGAAAACCAAATTATCCTGGCCTCTGTGTGTTGTTCCCTGGTCAATGACACTAGTAACATTATCACGCGAACTTGGGAGAGGCTGTTGTGTGGGCTATATCTACCCCTACTGTGTGCAGGTGGTCTTGTAGCAGACTGAGACAGTCAGAGAGACAGACAGACAGACAGAGACATCACAACAAACCTGAGACTGAGATAACGGATGAATGAAGAACCACAGAAAAACTCTCAGAATCTATAATCAAAGGTCAAAGAGTCCCACAGCATGACACAGCATCATGCCCTCACGGACCTCACGTAAAACACTGACCTCTTGTGCAACCTTCATGACCTCCCATTCCGGAGGGGAAACGAGGTCATGTGTGATTGGAAGCAACAGCTGGGACCCTTTGTGGTCACCTGGTGTCATGTAGAGATGGTACTGACACACGAACGAGGTCAGTGAGAAACCTGACCACTCAGGCCAAGATTTCATGTTTGAAGACTGGTCAGGTCGTGTGGTGCGGGTAGAGTTTATCACTGTAATATGCGGAGGGTTGGTTAGGACCACTGAGGCGAATACACTGTAATCCTAACATCACACCGGTGCATTTTGACAATGACGCACGATAAAAGAAGTGAAGATAACCGTTGTTTACCACTATCTGCCTCCCCAGCAGGCACCTACCTCCTGCAGTGGTGTGGGCCAAAGGTAGGAAAGGGGAGGCTAGGGAGGTAAGTGTAGGTTAAGGGAGAGCAGAGGAGCTCAGTATAGGTTAGATGAAGCTTGTAAGGCTCCCTGAAGTTGAGGAACTACTTGGGTAACAATGGGATGACCTGGTCTCAGAGAGGTCATGGTCTGGTACCGTCCAAATCGTCTACACAACAGACAGATGTAACTGCACCGCTCCCGCCGGGGACAGACTGTCTTCTCTGACAGACTGGTGCAGCAACCTGGATCAAAAACTGACGATCGCACTTGGTTCGCATCGTCTGGCTCAGCTCACACTCTCATAAAACCACCCAAACTTCGAAGATGTTTTCGTATCAGTTTGTTTAATGTCAAGGGTGATTCTGTAGCCATTGTTACAAGACTGTCTGGTACAGCAAGCATCGAAGTGTTATGACTTCAGGAAATCAAATAATAATTTCGTCGGTGGGTAGCGTACCTCAGGATGTGGTCTGAAGAATCGCTTGCGTTACGCTATCACTTGTTAATTAAGGAGACGAATGGGGTTAATGGTATGTCTTGGAAACACTGGTCCTATTTGGCAATGGCCCAACAGGACTCCGCCCCAATCCCTCTTCTCAGCACCCACAGTGGGGGAGAGATGACCCACTAGTAGGGTGGGCAGATGGGTGTAAGTGGTGCAGGGGCGAGAATGGCAGGTGTAAAGAAGCCCAACATTTCACCCATAACTCGCCAGTGTACCTGACTATCCTCTGAAAAGTTGGTATTTACGTACCACATACCAGTGGTACTCTACCATACTAGCGCACGGGGAGCGAAGCTCCGCCTCTGAATTAGAGACCAACGTTCGATACCCGATGTTAGGCGTCGTGGTGGGTCACTGTACTTCCAACATTTGTTCCGGATAAGTTTCTGTGTCCCGTAGGCTGACCAGTGGATAGATGCGTCCCATCATACGCAGGTCTCATACATCACTGTAGATGTATAGGTATGACCCTTAGCACGACGATACACTCCTTGATTATGACCGTGTGGCCTTTGACCTGACCATTAAAGATCACGTCAAAGGCCAGACCATTATGCCCAAGGGTCGTGCCACTGTGCTCGAAGGTCGTACCGTCCTGGTCAAGAGAGTCTGGGCAAGTTATCTACCATCTGTCGCACGACTCACTGGGACTTCCAAAATTATTCCTGTTCCCAGAAGGAAAGTTTATCGTCCTGTGGCAGCGTCGCCCTAAAGCTGCCCGAGCCTTGGCCCAGGTGTCTGGCCTGGCAAGGATCCCAAGTGACCAGAGTCCGGCATGGGAAATATAGTCGTCACTGAACACAGTCAGCGCCACACGATTTACCTACAGTTCCTACAACACACGTCAAATTGACTATAGTTCCTACAACACACGTCAAATTGTCTATAGTTCCTACAACACACGTCAAATTGACTATAGTTCCTAAAACACATGTCAAATTGACTATAGTTCCTACAACACACGTCAAATTGACTATAGTTCCTAAAACACATGTCAAATCAGCTGCAGCTCCTACAACACACATCAAAGTTTCTAGAATTCTTGCGATAGACGGACGTATTTGCTTGGAGATCGTCTGAGCTATGTTTGCAAACTCACTTGATTACAACTATACGGTTATAGGAATATATAGAGTGACTAACATGCTTAATATTTCCACCCATATGACCAGATTGAAAGTATAATTACTTCGACCAATTCTCTGGCGACACAAACTATGCTATTCGCAGGGAACTCCAAGGCCGGCCAAGCAAACCTTCCCTGAGACGCAGGTAGTGTGTCACACGTCTCATAGTACTCTCACAACTCAGACAACTTTTGAAAAAGCGGTTCCCACAGTTCATAATTCACAGAAAATGATTAGTTCTCCACCAGCGAGCGACGCCATCTTCCAGCAAGTCTTCCTTCCCCCCCAGCTTGTCTCTGGCTGCCCTAGGGGTTCACACGGCTCAAGATACTACGTTATCTTGATCAAGATATCGACTGCTGGCGACATCAGGTGCCGTAGATTGTAAGCATTCTGGGTAATCACGAATATTCTCAATCTTTATATAATCACGAATATTCTCAATCTTTATATAATTTGCAATATTCTTCAGACCAATTTAGTCCATTCATTGTGATCGTCCAAACATCTGACGATTATTGCCATCTTAAAATGACTGGGGATTGATAGAGGATAATTTACGACCGTTACCGTAGAACATGGCCCGCGGTAGCCCACTACACACACTGTTCACGGGAAGGGTAGTGCTCAACCACTGGATTCACAATGTGTGAGTCATGGTAAAGTTTGTGTGAGGCAAGTGTCTCAAAGTTATGAGAGGACGACTCCGGCTAACTAGTACACCTGGTCCTCATCTGGAAGTGAGTTCCAACCATCCAGGGAAAACCATTATGAGGGATTTATCAGAGATTACTGGGGATTACCATGTGTTGTGCCATTATGAGAGACATCTCAGGGATTATCAAGGATTATCATGTGTTCTGCCATTATGAGGGATTCCTCAGGGATTACTGGGATTATCATGTGTTCTGCCATTACGTGGGATTTCTTCGGGATTACTAGGGATTAAGATGTCTCGCCAGTGATAATGAGGATTAACGTGTGTTAGGGCTTTTAAGGAACTTCTCTTGGATTTCTGGCGATTACGATATACTATGCCATTATGAGGGAGTTCTCTGGGATTACCGGGGATTTAACTTTTGTTGCCACTTGGAACCGAACCTGCCAGGGACAAAATCGTTGAAAGAGATTTCTCTGGGATTACTGGGGATTAACATGTGTTTCCTCTAAGAACAATTTCCGCCAATGAAAAAAACATCAAGAAGGATTACTCTCTGGGATTACTCAGCGAAAGCCTCTTACTCACCTACCTGCTCTACAAGACCTATCGTACTCACCAGACCCACCTGTACTCACCAGACCCACCGTACTCACCTTCTTGCCCAGGTGTATCTTGTTCTGCCTGGTCTGCTTGGCGTCCTCCGATATGTTCTGCTGGAAGACCTCGACAGCGGCCAGCCTCGCCTTACCCAGCTTCTCCGTCTCGTCCAGCACCGTGCGCCACACGCTGTACACGTTCCTGCAACGCACGTCAAATTATCAACGGTGTTCCTGCAACACGTGATGAATTATCGCCGGTTCCTGCAACACCCGTGAAATTGTTTATGCAGCTCTTGCAACAAGCAGCTTGAGATTAATCGTTCTCAGGTCCAACACTAGTCACCTTACTGCACCGTACGACATGTATCATACACGTGGAATCATATACTGTTCCCGCAACACAGGTGAAAGTCTGTTGTACAAGTAACACATGTCAAATCATACAGATGCTCCTGAAACACTTCTTGAATCATTGATTCTGTAACTCGAAATTTTCAATCCTTTTTGGCGCAAAACAGAACTACCATGATTTCTGTTTACACATGCAACTTTCAGCGGCTAAAATCTCCTCCCATTATAGTAACAAATTAAGTATGTTCAAAAATCTATATTTCAAGGACACTCCTGTAGTGTTTCTCTGAAGTTGCGAACACATTAAACTCTTTACAACTCCCGAAACACACGTGAAAAATGTTAATGTTCCGGCAACACAATTCAAGCGTTCCAGTGTTCCAGAAACTGACATTTGTTTTGTGTTGTGCTGATGACGACGAGCGCCTGCTGACTGTCCTTTCTTGACGCGTCTCTGAGAGAGAGAGAGAGAGAGAGAGAGAGAGAGAGAGAGAGAGAGAGAGAGAGAGAGAGAGAGAGAGAGAGAGAGAGAGAGAGAGAGAGGCCTTCGAATATAACAACTACCCTGTTATTACTTCAGCCTCGTCCATACATATCTAGACGAAGAGTTAACATAACTCTTAACCACACACACACACACACACACACACACACACACACACACACACACACACGCGCGCGCGCGCGCCTTTCTATCAGGGACTCGAACTCTGGCAAGTACCTACCGTAGCGAAGGTTAAAGCCATCGTACCAAAGGGATAAAATCAACGTATACAGAACAGAACAAGATCAGATAATAACCAACTCATTACTATGTAAATTCCTCTTCTTGCTCATCAGAACTTTTTGAATTTAGATACAAAGATAAAAACCAATTCTTCAAAATGCTTCCAAAATCTAGTTCATCACATGAGGAGCCATATACATATAAACACTCATCAATACAATGATGTGTGAATAACATTAACAAACATAAAACCACAAAAAGAAATAAATGTTCAGCAATACATACAAAAACACATAAACACTATGGTGAACACATGGACGTAAATCAATATATATATATATATATATATATATATATATATATATATATATATATATATATATATGATCCGTTTACCAGTGAAACTCTGGTCTTAAATCTCCGGCCAGAGGACCCGTACCAGGCCATCATATTTCCTTGGCTGACGGGAACGGATACAGCTGACACGAGATTCTCAGCTGTGTGGACTCCATAACAACTCCAGTATTGTGGCCTGATGCCTGGAACGGTTCCAGTATGACTTTCTGGTACCTGGAACTGTTCCAGGATGACTTTCTGGTGCCTGGAGCGGTTCCAGGATGACTTTCTGGTGCCTGGAGCGGTTCCAGGATGACTTTCTGGTGCCTGGAACTGTTCCAGGATGACTTTCTGGTGCCTGGAACTGTTCCAGGATGACTTTCTGGTGCCTGGAACTGTTCCAGGATGACTTTCTGGTGCCTGGAGCTGTTCCAGGATGACTTTCTGGTGCCTGGAGCGGTTCCAGGATGACTTTCTGGTGCCTGGAACTGTTCCAGTATGACTTTCTGGTGCCTGGAACTGTTCCAGTATGACTTTCTGGTGCCTGGAACTGTTCCAGTATGACTTTCTGGTGCCTGGAACTGTTCCAGGATGACTTTCTGGTGCCTGGAGCTGTTCCAGTATGACTTTCTGGTGCCTGGAACTGTTCCAGTATGACTTTCTGGTGCCTGGAACTGTTCCAGGATGACTTTCTGGTGCCTGGAGCGGTTCCAACACAGTTGTCTGGTGTCTGGGAAGGTTATAGTGTGATTACCTGACCCCTGGAACGGCTGTAGTACAGTCTGATGCCTGGACTAGTTCCAATATGGTTGTCTGGTGCCTAAAATGGTTCTAGTATGGTTGTCTGGTACTTGGAACGGTTTTTACGCTTGAAAGGTTCTGGTATGCCTGTCTGGTGCCTGGGACGATTCCAGGATGACCGCCTGGTGTCTGAAACGATTCTGGTGCAGTTTGATGTTCCTCCAGTATGGTTGTCTGGTGCCTGGAACACTTGCAGTATGACTGACTGGTGCTTGGACAGTTTCAGTATGACTGTTTGGTGGCTGGAACAATTCCAGTAAAGTTGTCTGGGCCTGGAAAAGCTTCGGTATGATTGTCTGGTGCCTGGAACTTTTGCAGTATGGTAAAATAGTATCTGGAATGGTTCCGGTATGCCGAGCTGGTGCCTGGAAGGGCATATCCCATCAAATACCGCAGTTACAACAGCCACTATACTACAGCAATACAAAGAGATGACTGCAACTTTACAAAGCGCCTTTATTCCAGTATACAGCAACGCTGGATATAAACCAAATTAACTTTAGCAATCTCCATTGCCTCTGAGTGGGCAAGAGAGATTCTTCCATAAATCCCAGTCTTGCAGGAAGAGAGGCGAGGTATTCTCTTGTGTTTGTGCCAGGCCCACTGTGATGAGAGGCAGACACCCGCCTGAATTATTAAGCCAGTTGCACCGAGCCTTCACCTGGATTTCCTGGACTGAACGGTTGACTTCCCTTCCGGAAAAGTTACTTATTTTCTCCCATTCCTCGCGACAGGGAGACTACAAGCACCACGAGGCTTCTGGTTTGTTTATCTTTAACTGTACAAGCAGTACAGTGCTTGTCGTTCCAGTCTTTATGGCCTCGACTCGTCTTAGTTCATGGTCTCGACTCGTCCCTGTGATCTTCTTTGTTACTTTAAATTCTCGCGACTTTCATGAAATCTTCGTCATCTCTCTTGTAAAGTTCATGACCTTGACAAACTTACCCTATTACATCCATTAAACTTTTTGATCCAGTCGGACTCCTAACGTCTCTTCCACTCAAGACTTCTTGATCCAACCAAACTCTCACCGTCTCTTCCATTTAAACTTTTCGACCCAACCAAAGCTCTTAACACCCCTTCAGCCTGAACTTCTTGGTCCAACCCAACTCCCTCTACCTATTCCATTCAAACTCCTGTTCCAAGCAAACCCTCATCACCTCTTCCATCTAAACTCCTGTTCCAACCAAACCCTCATCACCTCTTCCATCTAAAGTTCTCGAGCCAACCAAACTCTTGATCTAAGCAGACTCTCAGGAACTCATTGAACCAACTTCTTGATGCAACTTAACTCTTATTCTTCCATCTGTTCACCAAAATCTTAAAACACGACAACACCCTTGCCTCAGAAGCCTCGTTTTTCCTCATCACCCATAAATTTCCTCATTCTATCCTGCTGCACAATCCTGTCTTCCTCATGCACATTCCTCCATGTTCACAACTCTTTAATTTAAGGAGAGACCACCTCACGCCTCCCTTCCACGTCCCGCAACTTCCCTTTCGTCTCTCCAACTTGTGACTCAGATTTCTCTCCATCTGCTCCTCATGACTCTCTCTCTCTCTCTCTCTCTCTCTCTCTCTCTCTCTCTCTCTCTCTCTCTCTCTCTCTCTCTCTCCTTTCCATCCCTCACTCTTTATCACAGTTCTCATAAAATGTTTCCTCACTTTTACCTCGTATATTTCTCTCCTCTGACCCTCATGTGTCTATCATCTTTTTTACATCGACAACGTGACCGATATATGGCGCGAGCAAGAACGTGCCGTGATCGAGGCCCTCCCGAGAGGGAGGAAAAAATTGGACAGGAAGAAAGTAGAAATCTATCCAGGCTGACCTGAGTCTTGAAGGTGGGAAGGTACAGGAAAGATGTGCGAAAGAGGAGAGAGGATTCCAAAGCTTATCTGTTCCAGGGAAGAGAGAGACGTTAATACGGTCCATCCTCGAGTGGTTGGCTTCTACACAGACACTGGTAATTCTGTCTTCCTTCTGATTCTCTTCGACTCATTTCTTATCCTGATGACCTTCCCCTCCTTCTGACTCGTAAATTTTTCTTCACTCATAGTCTCATAAACCTATCTTCCTCGTGACTTCATGAGCTTTCTTCCTCTCTCACCATTACAACTCTCCTAATTTGACCCTCATAACGTGTCTTTTACGACCCCTCATAAAGTATCTCATGACCCAGCATATGTATCGTAACCTCTGACCCCCCACCACCCCTTACAACTCAAGAACTTCAAATGTCTGACCCTCATAACTCACAACTTTCTAATCTCTGACCCTCATAGTTCTACAATTACTAAGCTCTGGCCTCATAATTCATAATCTTTTCTTTCATCCCTCATAACTCATAAACTTCAATTCTCCAACCCTCATAGCTTACACACTTTTGATTTCAATTTTTGGCTCATCATAGTTCATAAAAATCTAATCTCTGACCTCCTAGCTCATAAACTTGTATTCTCTGACACCTCACGACTCATATAATTCTACTCATATATTTCTAGTCTAGACACATGAGTTTCTAACCCCTGATGCCTCTTGACTCATATAATTCTGCTTATGAATGTCTAACCTCCGACCCCTCATAACTTCTAACATCTGACCTCTTCTTACAGCTCATAAATGTTCCTCCCCGGCCCTCATGAATCCCTCATCTCTTCCTGCCTCCTCACAACCCTCTCTCACTACCACTCTCACTTATAAACTCTCAAGGGTCCTTATCACTCTCACCTACTCTACACACACACACACACACACACACACACACACACACACACACACACTCTCCCTCCTCTCCCGACCTTCTGCTCTCCCAACCCTAGGGACTCTCCCCACTTTCTCTCTCTGCCTCCTCTCCCACAGGCCTGAGGACTCTCCCAGGAGACCTGCTCCTCCCCCTCCTCCTCCAAGGATGCAACACACAGAGAGAAGAGAGGGGGGAGGGGGGTGTCCACTGCAAATTTGGAGGCCAACCTCCATCAACTGTGAAGTCAGTTACTTCCCTCCTCTCTGGGGTGACTGGCGCTTGAGGACGACTCCTTTTTCTCCTTCATCTTAACGCCATCTCTTCCTCCCTCTTACTCTCCCCAAGTCTCTCCCTCATTCTAGCACTCTTCTCTCTCCTCCAAATCCCGTCCAGGTCAGCACGACCTTCCCACCCAACAAATGGTGGAGATCTAATACAGTAAGTAACCACAACACAACCTCTGTAAGCTGCACCGACCAGGCACAACAGACCTGCAGACTGCCTTTCTCTTCTGTGTAGTTACCTAGTTATACTGTACGGGGAGGGTGTTGTACTCTCGTGGGGTCCCATCTCTTGTACTGTAAGGGGAGGGAGTTCTACACTCGTGGGGTCCTATCTCTTTAACCTTCTCTATTGTCACACAACTTTTGAAACTTCTGTCGACTGTCCACATTTACATTCTCGTAACTATATTCATTCCATTCTTCCACCATTCTCATACATTAACAAGTACTTTATTTCCTCTCTAAAGAGTTTCACGTTATGTCTTAAGGCTGGTGTATCTCTCGAGGAATTGTTTACTGTCCCTACAATGAGTCTCGTTTAAAATCTTAAAGGTTGCAGTGTGGTCACCCTTCACCTTTATCTCTTCCATGATGTTTGCATGCGTCTGTGTGTGACAGGACATGGCAGAGGGACATGCATATGCGTTCGCTACAACAAATCTGTATCCGTTCTTGAATGCAATGGACGTAATCCATGCTGTGAATATGTATCCCTGGGCGGGCGTTCTCCCTGCCAGCAAACACTTGAAGCAGCGAGTCAATACTGTGGCGACTGTCCCTATGGCGACCACTGCAGCTGACGCCTCGCTCTCTTATCCCCCGACGGAGCCAACGAATGCAGAAGGCAGTCTCCGAATATTCATGAAATATTGAAGAATCATTTGACAAATATTCACCCCTTTATGTTACCCTTCCGCTTCATCCCTTTCTTGTTCTTTATATATTTATTTCTTTTCGTTCTCCAGGTCCCTGGTGGCTGGAAACATACATAATAGAGATGCAAGACCATTGATGGAACCCACTTTTTTCCTATCATGGAAATCTCAGGTCCTATGGTGGAAACATTCAAACTGGAGATAAAAGACCTGAGTTGGAACGCCTTTACTTTTTCTGTCGTTATGACCTCACGTCCCTAAACGCTGCTGACATTCATACTGGAGATAAAAGAGCTGAGAAGAGACGTTTGTTTTTCCTATCACGGAAACTTCGGGTCCCTTGATGCTGGAAACGTTCATACTGCAGATAAAAGACCTGAGATGCGACTCTCTTTTCTTTCCAGTCAAGGAACCGTAGACGTAGACTGAGGTCGGCCGTGGTAAGTAACAGATGAAAGAGGAAAGATTTCTGAGATGAATTAGGTTTAGGACATTTATCTTGGGTGGGGGTCGTCCGGATGAGCGGTCGTCCAGCTGAGGAGGTCTTCTTTCTGAAAGGTCGTCTGGGTCGTCTTAATCTGAGGGTCGTTTATTCTGAAGGTCATGTCACTTCCGAAACTTCCGACTTTGACCCGAAGTGTCCGACACCGTCACCAGTCGTTCGTCTGAGTCTGGCAGCGCCCAGGTCAACTGGTGGCGGGTCAACCTCACAGTCGACCAGTCTGACCTCAGGTCGACCATAGTCACCCCAGCAGGCGAGCGACAACGGGCCAAAAACACATGATTGAAATACAACAACTGATACACGATAATACACGTTAATATACACGGGCATACAACACGTATACACGTGACATATAAATGCTAACATATACACGAAGATGTACTTCACTCTCGCTTTAAGTGACATTCTCTCTCTCTCTCTCTCTCTCTCTCTCTCTCTCTCTCTCTCTCTCTCTCTCTCTCTCTGGCCGCGACCACCACACAGCACAAGGAGATAAACAAGAGATTTAATCCTGGGTAAAAACTGATATTGTCCTCTACAGGTGAGGCACCTGGGGGGGGAGATGAAACAGAAGCGTCTCGGTAACCATGGCAACCGCATCAAATGTTGCCAGATACTTATTTCTCTCCGAGTGATAATATCGGAAAGGTAAATGTTGAGATGGTGGGCTGGTGGGCGACATTAAGATAGAGGACAGTGGGATGCTGGCCGTGGGTGGGTCACAACAACGACGAAAATAGCCATAATGTTTTCAAGATGATGGCAAGAGTTGCCAATCTTATTACAAATGAGTCTTGGCAACTCTTCCATCTCATTAGTCGGCTGATAACAGTTTCATAATTAGTCGGTTTATTTCATATAATATCGTCCTCTGCGTCGTCCCCCAACAACGAGCGATAACGTACTGGTAGAGATATGAACATTTACGTACTTGATTTAAAACTTGCTCATCGTCAGTGCAAAATTTACCTCTAAAGATCCACGATACGTTTTTGCCATGTTTAGCTTCTGTAATCAATTGAGAATATGTATCTTAAATGTCCAACTGCTTTTCCGCCTTAAAGAGGTAGCGTCAGGAATAGAAGAATGAAGACTTCATCTACACACATCAGCTCTCTAACTGTCATGTAAGATATATCAAAACCAGATCCCTTCAGTCCAGTTACAGCACGTCGACCCCCGTACATCACCTTGGTCCAATCTATCCTATCCCACAAACGCCTGTCCTGACCGGTCAAACTCCGATACCTTCTCTCCATCCTTCTACATCCACTTCCAACACTGGATCCTTCATTTAGTTACTCTCTCACTGCTCATCCTCTTCATATGACGTACTGACAAATTATATTTACATCTTTAACTTTCATAATGACAGCTTCGTTATCGGACCAGCAACACGTTTTCTAAGACTTACATCTTACCACGTTCCATTTACTCTACCAGTTTTCACTGCATTTACAGTTTAGAACCTGATATATTCTCAGTAATTTACTATTCTTCCTTGATTTACAATTCATCGTTAGATCTTACGTAAATATTCAGGAGAAAAGAATTAAGTTTTATGTTATCAACCATGATAGATCAAACCATGATAGATCAAACCATGATAGATCAAACCATGATAGATCAAACCATGATAGATCAAACCATGATAGATCAAACAATGATAGATCAAACCATGATAGATCAAACCATGATAGATCAAACAATGATAGATCAAACCATGATAGATCAAACCATGATAGATCAAACCATGATAGATCAAACCATGATAGATCAAACAATGATAGATCAAACAATGATAGATCAAACCATGATAGATCAAACAATGATAGATCAAACCATGATAGATCAAACCATGATAGATCAAACAATGATAGATCAAACCATGATAGATCAAACCGTGATAGATCAAACCATGATAGATCAAACAATGATAGATCAAACCATGATAGATCAAACCATGATAGATCAAACAATGATAGATCAAACCATGATAGATCAAACCGTGATAGATCAAACCATGATAGATCAAACCATGATAGATCAAACAATGATAGATCAAACCATGATAGATCAAACCGTGATAGATCAAACCATGATAGATCAAACCGTGATAGATCAAACAATGATAGATCAAACCATGATAGATCAAACCATGATAGATCAAACCGTGATAGATCAAACCATGATAGATCAAACCGTGATAGATCAAACCATGATAGATCAAACCATGATAGATCAAACCATGATAGATCAAACCGTGATAGATCAAACAATGATAGATCAAACAATGATAGATCAAACCATGTTAGATCAAACCATGATAGATCAAACCGTGATAGATCAAACCATGATAGATCAAACCATGATAGATCAAACCGTGATAGATCAAACAATGATAGATCAAACAATGATAGATCAAACCATGTTAGATCAAACCATGATAGATCAAACAATGATAGATCAAACCATGATAGATCAAACCGTGATAGATCAAACCGTGATAGATCAAACCATGATAGATCAAACCATGATAGATCAAACCATGATAGATCAAACCATGATAGATCAAACCGTGATAGATCAAACCATGATAGATCAAACCATGTTAGATCAAACTAGTCGGCTATAATTAGTCATAACAATTACTTTGGTTAAACGATCATACCAGAAATTACAACCATTATGGTGTGTTATTCTCGTTATATTGGCCATACTGATTCCAAAACCTATTTTGGTTTTATATAGAATTTTTATAACGAGAAGTGGTAACGGAACTGTTGCGAGTAACGAGGAGAGAGCCGTAAAGATCCAATCACCAATTAGCCCATAACCCGACCTAATTGGCTGGTATACACTGCAAATGTATTTAAGCGAGTTATATATATATCTGCCACATTGTTTATATTTTATCAATATGGTTTATAGTCTTACATTCATCTTATATATAGTGTATAACTTACGACTATATACTGTTCACTGTGTTCAATTGTTCCACTGACTGTTCAGTGTTCAACTGTAACAAATACTGGTGAAAGTGTTCATTTACATCATACTTTGTTCACTGTACAGTTGTTCTGTTCAAAGCTTGTTCAGTTGTAACATATATTGTTAATTAGGTCTGACTGTACCAGTGTTTACATAAATCAATTGTACCATGTACTGTTCAAAGTGTTCACATATACCATATCCTGCTCACAGTATACAGTATACAGTATTCATTGTTCACAGTGTTCAGTTGTAACATATATCGCCTATAGCGTCCAACTGTACCAAATAAGTGTCATACAGTGTTCCATCGTACCACAGATTGATCAAAGTGTTCAGCTGTACAACACGCTGTTCATTGTTCAGTTTTACCTTACGTAATCCATGGTGTTCATTTGTTCAGTTATCTCCAAAGCTGCGTAATAAGATTTACATCTCAGTGTTGTTGTTGTTGTTGTTGTTGTTGTTGTTGTTGTGTGAGTGCACGAGCCTGGAGGGCCTCACAAGCGTCAGCAGCGTGTAAGGAATCTCTGCCAGCGTTACGAACAGGAAATTGGAAATAAAGTCCGAGATTATTTCTTGCTTTATTTCCTCGCCGGCGAGTTTAGTGGCGATGGTGTGGGAAGCAGACTTTATACGACTCAAGCTTACCAAGATAATCCCAGCCCGCAGACATCATCAAGATAATCCCAGCCCGCAGACATCATCAAGATAATCCCAGCCCGCAGACATCATCAAGATAATCTGAATATCAAGTTATCAAGATAATTTGTCACGAGGAAATTATCACCACGAGTCAGGCGAGAGACGTCCAACAGACGCTCTCTGGTACCAGCCATACTGAGCCCTGGACTCCAGTCCGGCCGTCCAGGAGGGTGCTGGACTCCAGTCCGGCCGTCCAGGAGGGTGCTGGACTCCAGTCCGGCCGTCCAGGAGGGTGCTGGACTCCAGTCCGGCCGTCCAGGAGGGTGCTGGACTCCAGTCCGGCCGTCCAGGAGGGTGCTGGACTCTAGTCCGGCCGTCCAGGAGGGTGCTGGACTCCAGTCCGGCCGTCCAGGAGGGTGCTGGACTCCAGTCCGGCCGTCCAGGAGGGTGCTGGACTCCAGTCCGGCCGTCCAGGAGGGTGCTGGACTCCAGTCCGGCCGTCCAGGAGGGTGCTGGACTCCAGTCCGGCCGTCCAGGAGGGTGCTGGACTCCAGTCCGAACTGTTGTATACATCTCATGAGCTTGTCAGTAATGATCAACCTGTTCTGAAATGTTGCGCGCTTGCTGACCGATGTATTATGATAAGGACGTGTGTACGGTAACAGCCAGGCAGACACACAGACAACATACAACACAGACAGGCAGACAGACGAACAGGAGGACACAGACAACAAACAAAGACATACAACAGACAGACACACAAACAAGACATGATGATCTACAAACAAAAAACAGGAAAGTAAACAAACAAATAAAGACAAACATGCCTCTCTCTCTCTCTCTCTCTCTCTCTCTCTCTCTCTCTCTCTCTCTCTCTCTCTCTCTCTCTCTCTCAATACATTTACAGACGACACCCACATGAATGTCAATTCCCCATATAACTACTGCCCGGCAGTTACATATGCATAACCACGGTAGCGCCCCCACTGCCCACTGCCTGGTTACAACCGCTTGTGACGGAACAACCCTAATGTACGACGCTACGACCCACGAACTTGGTACGACCCTTGAGTACGACGGTACGACCCACGAACTTGGTACGACCCTTGAGTACGACGGTACGACCCACGAACTTGGTACGACCCTTGAGTACGACAGCACGACCCACGAACTTGGTGCGACCCCTTTGAACATGGTACGACCCCTGAGTAAGACGATACGACCCCTGAGCACGACAGTACGACCCCAGGGTAGGATGTGACCTTGACCTTAAACGGCAAAAGCTCGTTTACGTGTGTGTGTGTGTGTGTGTGTGTGTGTGTGTGTGTGTGTGTGTGTCATCTTAAGCAAGTGTTGGCCTGGGTTGTATGTGATCTTGGGCTTCAAGTTTTCCTTCCTGTTGTGTGATGTTGGAGGAAGATAAGTTTGATGTGTGATCATTTAGTGCTGGTGTTATTCTAACTTACCTGTTATCTTAGGGAAGGTGGTATGTTATATGTGTGTTATTAGAGTGAGTGTTAACACATATATGTGATCTTAAATCCAATATTTTCCCTTTGTTTATCTGTGATCTTGGGGTAACTATGTTGTGTCGCTTACATGTAACCTTGAAGTACATGTATTTATGTGTGATCTTCAAGTAGTTTTTGTCATACTTGTAAGATCTTACATTAGATATTGCTATTCATGTGTGATCTCACAAAAGATGATTAATACGTGATCTTCAGACGTTGAGGGGGTCAATGCTAACAGTCTTGGATGTTTTAATGTCGATAAAAACAGTTGAAATTTATAACTATCATTATTCAGTGTTTGGTGATGATAACACCAAGATAACACTAATATCCGGCTAATTAAACTTGATAAAAGCAACAGGAACTAAGCAATAAGCAAACTAATTAGGGTGACTTCCATGCAACGTCTCAAAGACTTCAAAGCAACGCTCGAGACTTCAAAGTGACATCAAAGGTAATTTGGCCTCAGCTCCTTACTATAAGTCTTCTTTAAATTTCAAGGCAAGTTGATCACGCATCGTCAGGTGGATTAATCCGCAGTTGATTCTGATTACACCAAAGAGATCAACTCAGACTATATTAATCAAGTCCCGAAAACTAGCATTAAGATCTAGGCATAGCGGGCTACCTACTGCTGTCATGGTTTGATGGTTTGTTTGTGGTTAGATGGTTTGTTTGTGGTAAGATGGTTTTTGCTTGTACACATCTCAGATTACGTGAACACATCCCGAGCCACATGGACACATCTAGGGCTATGAAGACACCTCCTGGGCCACTTGGACACATCTCAGGCCACATGGATACATCCGGAATCGTGTGGGACACATCTAGGACCATGTAAACACAAAACACCTCACTGGTCGCGAGGGGTCCAATCCTCTCTCAAGTGTTCCATCAAGACAGAGAAATAGGACCTTTGTGCTCCGTAATTGCTCTCTTACCTGGTAAACACAGGTGTGTGTGTGTGTGTATGTGTGTGTGTGTGTGTGTGTGTGTGTGTGTGTGTGTGTGTGTGTTTGCTAGTGAGGATGTGTATTACTCGTACATATGGTGAAGGACCCTCACACTCTTGAAACCAGGTCTTTTATCCTCGTATTTTCATCACACAGTATCTTAACTTCTCGTGGTACTCACATTTACCTGCTCTCGGCTTAGCTTCTTTCACGAGTTCATAACTCGCTTGCTGAAGGAATACTTCCTCACGTCCGTTTGATCACGTCCTCACGTTCCTCCGTTCATTCCCCACGTCCCTCTGTACATTTCCCCACGTCACTCCGTGCACCTCTCCTTCCTAGTTCTTCCTTCTCATCCTGAAGTCTCTTCCACGAAGTGTTCTGCAGTGTGCTAACCCCGTCATGGCCTAGGATGCCTGTCTGTAGTTATCATGTCTCCATGTCATCTTTTCCTCCTCATGTGGGCAGACGGAGGACTTCCCTCCTCTCCTCGTACCTCGCCACACTCAGCTCTGGCACCATTCTTGCTGCATTCTCCTGGACTCTTTCCAGCAACCGTATGTCCCTCCTAAAGTAAGGAGACCAGACTGATGCGGCACATTCCAGTTTACGTCAGAAGAGAGTCATGTATATCTTCCCTATAAACATCTCACCCTCCATATACTCGAGAGTTGAACTGACGCCAACCAGAATTTATCTTACCTACTTTACGATCCTTCAGACATGAAGGTCAGGTGCTAAGTTCAGTGTTATGTTAAATCTTAAGTCCCTTTCACATTACGAGTCTTGTTCATTTGTTTTGGTTCGATTTGGTACTTAGTGCGTTGTCCAAGGTAAAGTTTCATCAGGCATTTTGCCGCAGTCTGCTGTATCTTGTGTAGGTCTCTGGAAAACGTCGCAGTCTGCTGTTGCTTCGTACTTCTTTCATGGCTTTAGCAAATCGTCTACGTAGATCAGAGATAACAATGGCCCCAGCACTGACCCCTGAAGGACCTCACTCATCGTCCTTCCTCACCCTGGGAAGACTTCCCTGTCGTATGTCCTCTGTTCCTTCTTAATTAAGCAACTGTCAGTCCACCTGATTAGCCATCCTCTGTCTCCAGCTTGGACTTCCAGCTTCATCATCAGACCTCGGTGAAGGACAGTATCAAAGGCTTTACAACAATTTACAATCCAACTTTACATTTTTCTTTTCATGAAATGTTACTTACTCTCTCAAAGAAATCCAGCAGACTCGTCATGCAACATTTGTTTCGTTATGGATCCATGTTGTCGTCCACTCAAGCTGCTTGTGGCAGTCAAGTATTTCTTTATTTACTTCCTCATTAGTTGCTCGAATATATAACAAGTCTTGCACGTTTGTGATACCAGTCAGTGTCTCAGCGTTGCTTCCATGTCATATTTGTTTGAGTAATACTAGTGGGGCTGCCTTCCAGTCAGATGTGACACTGTCTTCATCCTGAGATAATCTTAAACAACGGAAACAATTGTTTGACAGGAGTCTTCCAGCTATTCTCTGGGTACAAATGACAAGATGCCATTTGGATCAAGAGCTCTGTGTGGATCCACCTCCTTCCGCAGTCCACTCACTTCCACTGGATTTATCTAAATCCTTTCTCAGTTAGCTTCCCTTCCCCGGCCGTTAGCACTAGAACCATCAAGTCTCCCATAGTAAACATACTTTGAAACTTCACATCCAGTTCTCTGCAATCGTCCCAGGATGTGTCAATAACATTCTTCAACTCCAGGATTTAAAGTTTTGGTTAATTAATCACTTCCAGATTTATGATATTGTTCAGGATTTTCATCTAACTAATTAATTGTTACTTTCATAACTCACTTGTTCTCATTTTCTTTCTATGGCGCCAATTTTTACATATTCTAAATTTCTATAGAGCCAAAAAAAGAAGAAAACAGCGAGTTTGAATTAATACATTTCTTCTTTACATGTGTCTGTTATGTATACCTGTGAACAAGTGGGCGTGTACTTGTATTTTGAAATCTATACATAAACCAGCACACAAATCCATCTGAAAAAGAAATCCTCTGACCTACAGTGAACATTGCCACTATACATTATCATCATCGCCGTCACGAATACGTCACAAACATTTTCAGTCCAGGAAACCAACACAAACTCTCATGTGTTTAGATATACGGCTCGACACACAACAGCCAGGTAAACAAAGGCAGACAACGTGTCCCCGTTCGTCACCCCTACTGGCCAGACCAGAAAGTAAAAAGTAAATAGATGCAATCATTGGCTCAGAGACAGATAGAAAATGAAGGGAGGGAAAAGCAGATTAAAAATTGAAGGATTTCTGTGGATGGTTGAGTGTGTTTGGCTCAGATGCGTGGCCAGAGTGTGTGGCCAGAGTGCGTGAGCGGAGGTGCGTGGCCAGAGTGTGTGTGGACGGTTATATGAGCAGGATGTGTGGGTAGAAGAGAATGATCACTTGATACACTCAAGAAAACGTGGGTCTGGTCATCCATGCTCAGTTTCCCGCTTTCTCACCAGTTCTCCTTTACCCACTACCCCCTGATTCACCACTCCCCCTTGTTTATAACATCCCTGACTCAGCACACAGCTCACCTCGGCCTGAGTCCTAATTCACCTTACTCATAACCCACTTTGATCATGGACTCACAGCGCCCGTGTGTCCTAAATCAATACAGTAACTCACCAGGTCCCTGACTCATCAGGGGCCTGATTCACCAGGGGCCTGACTCACCAGGGGCCTGACTCACGACTCACCATGCCTCCGAGCCGTCCTCCAGCCGGATGTCGGGGACACACGCAATCTTCCGGTTCTGGTAGTTCGCGGCGATCTTGCACAGCGCCTGTTGGGGAGGACAGCGTTAGTGGTGGTGATGGTGGTGATGGTGGTGATGGTGATGGTGATGGTGGTGGTGGTGGTGATGGTGATGGTGATGGTGGTGGTGGTGGTGATGGTGATGGTGGTGATGGTGGTGGTTGTGGTGGTGGTGATGGTGATGGTAATGGTGGTGGTAGTGGTGGTGGTAGTGGTGATG